>NC_081345.1:62925650-62946377 GCF_029784015.1 Lycium ferocissimum
AGAATATTGAGTGGTTAAAAGACTTGGATTATGGAAGAAAGTGGAATATGAGCTTAAATATGGAAATAATGGTATGTTGGGTAGTAAGTTAATGTGAATCATGATTCTTAGTATGAGATGAATATAATCTCGTTATAGATGATGCTAATGACGTTGAGGAAATGTTATGTGAGGAATAAATATGATGTTGTATTATAATTATGGTTATGGATACCCTTGAAAGGGAATCGTGAGAATTGAATAATGCTTAGCTTAAAGAGGGTATTAATTAGGATATTGTGGGTGTTGTTGTTGATGGTTGGGAATTGTTACAGTGGGAGAAAGTGGTTGAAACAATGGGGATATTGCCTAATTTTCGTTAGCTCTTAGTCGCTCTAGCTTAAGCTTAATTATGTCTTCAATTATCTAATCTTAGTACGAATTCCCTTGAAGGTAGAATCGCAAGCTTGAGAGGCACGCAATTAGACGATAGAGTTGAAGAGATACAAAGGTATGTGAGGCTAGTCCCTTCTTTTCCAAAGGCATGATTCTTATATATATATGGTGATTTCTTTCCGGTAATTTCCATGATCTCCTTACATTCCAAAAGATGAAAGCTAAAGAGTATTAACAGTTTCCCACGAGATAGAGATGAGATATGTTCCATGATAATGCTATGATGCCATTATGATGCTAATGATCTTGACATGATTACTTGATGCTATTCATTGTTGATACCCTCACCTTATAATCTAGTTCCTTCAAGGTGAGGCGTGATGATCATGACTACTCCATAATGGAATCGGGGGTTCTTGACCTTACGTCACCCCGATAGAGTTATAGCTTTAACTGATTTCTAATGCACACTTTATGATAAGTACATGATGATGAGATAACACCGTGCTTAGATGGCTGGGCATGACACCGCTAAGGCGGGTGGCTTAAGATAACACCCTGCCTAGATGGTCGGGCATGACACTGCGAAGGCGGGCGGCTTATGATTACACCGTGCCTAGATGGCCGGACATGACACCACTAGTGGACGGCGTGTGATAGTTACCCGGACGCTGGTTAACGATGATGGTACATTTGATATGCATAACATGTGTTTTCCTTTAAAACTTAAGCAGGTTTTATCTTCGCCTCATGTTTCATTATTTCCTTATTATGCTAGTATTACTCATTCCTTACATACTCAGTACACTTTTCGTACTGACGTCCTTTTCTTTTGGACGCTGTGTTCATGCCCACAGGTAGACAGGGAGACGGTGCAGACTCGTAGGAGCTTATCTTATCAGCGGATTCACAGGAGCACTCCACTATTCCAGAGGTGCCATTTTGGATACATTATTTTGTGTATATATTGGGCACGATGGGGTACTGTCCCGTCCTTATGTCTCAGTACTCTAATAGAGGCTCGTAGATACGTATGTGCGGGTAGTAGATGTCCCATGATGAATCTATTGTATTTTTGTATATCATTTTTGCAGCCGTGAGGGCTTATATATATGCATGCATGTGCTGCCTTCGAGATTATATGTGTCCAGGATGAGTATAATGATTAGCTTAATGAGTGGTGCTCGGTAGTCAGCTTCGGGTACCCGTTATGGCCCCTAGTCGGGTCGTGGTACTTACCTCGAATCACGAGCCTTTAACTTAGGCCACATCCTCACCCCCTGTCAAATGTGCCTTTTTATGTTTATATATCTTTCTCTTCACAATATATTTCCGTTCCACAATCAATGAGGAATGTGAACAATCAAGAATCAATATCAAGGAACATAAGTCAGCATATCATAAGTCATATCAAGACTCAAAAATCAATTCATCAATAATCATGAATAAGGCATTACTCCAAGTCAACAAGAAGAGTATCTATGAACTCCTTTATCATTTCGTATCAATTCATCATATAATTAATCAATCTATATCAAACTGTAGGAATAATCAACTACACTTTATGTCTGAAGCCCTAATTATGCTTCTCTTATCAATTTCGTATCACATACAATAAACTAATCAAAGTCTAAGCAAGTAGACCGTAACCTACCTCAAAGCACAACTGGAACAATGTAATCACTCCGCGATAGCTTTCCCCTTTTGTAAAGCTTCTGATCATTCAAAGTCTAGAAATATAGAACTATATGAGTATTCAAGTCATCTACTCTAACAATACAACACCTTGGAAAAAAGAACCCAATTACATTCTACCCTTTTTTGTGGGTGAACTATCACTAAACGTGAATTCATTATAACATCAACCCCAAACCATCATACTATTCCCATTCATGGGTTCTCTAATCAATCCAACCCTTTTTTCCTAGCAGTTTTTATGCTAAAGTTATCATCTTTATGAAACCCTAGGTCTCAATCAACAAGCTTCACCATTAATAGACAAGTTCTCATCCTGGAAAGCGACAATATATACTTCTAGATGATTAAACAACAATAAAATCAACAACCCATTCATTAATCAAGGGTTTTCTTAAGTTCTAGGGTTTTAGCCCTGTCATTCACAATTAGTGGACCTTTAACTACTCATGGAATCTATCATGATCATGGAATTAACAAAGTCAAGGGTTGAGACTTACTTTTCAAGCGCCCTTTAGCCCTAGCCTAAATTATTCACTACAACAGTTCTTGGAAACTGTTTTGGTGTTATGTGGGGAATGGGTTCGGAATAAAAAATATAAAACACAGATTCTGCCTCCTGTCGACCGCTGCAGCGGTCCATTTTGACCAGTAGCTTGGGTTTTTGCATCATTTTTCACCCAAAAATCCCAACACCAATCTAAGGCCCTACAGACACAAACAAAACATGTACAGATACCCAAAAACACGCTATAGACTCACCCACAGCCTCGAAATTCCTAACGGAGCTCTAGTTTTTCTAAGTCACCCGCCCATAACGACCTAGCGGGTCGTTACAGAGCCAATAAGTAAATAAAACAAGATAAGTCAACAACGCAACGGGGTGGCTAGCCCCCAATCACACAACAAGTCCCAACCTAAGACAATATCTAACTCGACTTCATACCCGAATGTCCACATGTTTTCTCCAACACAAACTGACTATACATATGCTTCGCTAACCGAAGTCAAACCAGAAGGTAAGCCGTAACCTACCTAGAAGGCCGCACATCAAACTCTTTCAAGACCCAACCCGCCATGATTGGCACCCACACTAACTCCTAGTGGGCGAACCAACACACAAGTTATCTATTCATTCAAGTCCGTTTTTATATTAACCAAATTAGTCAGTTATTACTCATTCAAGCATAAGATAATCAAAATAAGTCATGCCATAAAAATACTGAAGTAAATGCGGAAGTTCTAACTATTACAAAATTCCCAAAATCTGAAAGTCATCGTACAAGGACTCTAATCTAGAACATGTCTAATGAATGAAATATGTCTAACAAATAACCATAATGTCCAGAATGGGAAATAGATATCATAGGAGGAAGATCTTCGGGCGGCCTGGCTGGGATAGAAGCTCCCCATAAATCTGTCAGCAACGTCCTCAACGCTAGATGTGAGGGCGGCAGCAATCTCTGCGTCACAATCTGCACTCAAAAGAATGCAGCAAGGTAGTATCAGTACAAACACTATGTACCGGTAGATATCATAGGCCGACTAAGATTAGTATCATGCATATCTCATAAAATCAATAGAATAAACAAGCCAGCCAACAAACATGAAATAAATGAACCATGACAAGTCAACCAAGGATCATCACCAATCAAGTCACCCAAAATATCAAGAACTCAGTCAACAGAAAACCACAAAACGGGAATAAGTCTACCACAAATACCATAACCAATGTACACACATACTAACTAATATCATTGCTCAGTAGTCATGACTTGTAGGGGACGCATGGTGTCCATGTACCACTCGTTCCGGATACTCATCGGACCTGAGCATAAACCTCCGCTCCAAAAAGAACCTCGGACGCGGGCCATATCAATGTATCTCTCGTTTCCGGAACGAACCTCGGACCATGAGCCCATAATCTAGGTCACAATTGTGCCTTTTCATATATCCTCACATAACATTATTTCTTACCCTCTTATTATCAATGCTCAAATCATCATCTCGTATCACAATTTTACCGAGAAGATCATATTAACTTCTCATCACAACACATCAACTGTAGATTCCAACACACATGAATAGTGGCACGAAACCTTCACAGTCAATCAATCAATTTCACATAGGAGTTCAACCACACATAATCATGCATGAAGACTAGACATGTTTTCTCCTAATGAATTCACAACACATACAATCAACTAATCAAAGTCTAACTCAAGTAGACCGTAACCTACCTCAACGTAGAGCTGAAATAACTCGAGTCACTCTGCCACAGCTTTTCCCTTCTGTAAAGCCTCAAAATGTTCAAAGTCTAGCAATTAGAATGCTCAATGAGTTACAAATATTCTAGTCACAAAATCATGTAAGACAACCTTCCCTTTAGCCCCATTCCAATGGGTGAATGATTTCTAGGTGTTCAACAACCTAACAATGGCTTTAGTAATCACAAATCATCAACTATAACAATATTAAGTCAACACCCCAATTACAAGTAGTTTTCATGTCCAAGCTACCATTTTTATGGAACCCTAAGTCTCAATTCACTTAGTTCATGGCTCTAAGGGTTCAATTCATGACTAGGAGGAGTTAACCCAAGCCATTAGATGATAAATAAGTGATAACAATCATAACCCATCAAGTATAGAAGTTTTATTAATTCCTAGGGTTACTATTACTAATTTCACCATCGAAGACCAATAAAAGGGATAATAATCATGAAGATGATACGAAATGATTGAAAGGGATGGATGAAACTTACCTCTCAAGAGTATTCTTGTCCTAGCTTGGAATTTTACCCTAGGTGCTTGTGGGGAACTGTGTTGGAGTATTATGAATAAAGAATGTGGGACTAAGTGTTTAAAACATGGCATTCTGCCCCCCGTAGACCGCTGTAGCGGTCAATCGCTATAGCGGCCAAGTGCCCGCTATAGCAGACTAAGAGAAACCCGACCACCGCTATAGCGACCCATGTTCTGCTATAGCGACACCGCTATAGATGGACATGGCCCGCCATGGCAGACACTTGAACACTGGCCGACCGCTGGCGGTGAGGGGCTTACCGTTATAGCGGTACAAGCCCCACAACAGCGGTCCCATTTGGGCAGTAAGCTCGACTTTTGCCCAGTATTCCACTCTATCACCCAACATTTCATCTGAGGCCTCACAAACACAAACAAAACATGCACATATACATAAAACGTCTTACGAATCTACCCGTGGCCTTGGAATTCCTAACGGAGCTCTGATTTTCTATGTCACCCCCCGACGGACTCAACAAAATTAAACAATAATCACAAACAAGTCAAGTATTTTAGTTCTTAGACTTATAACATCGAGTTTCTATTAGCTCGTTCTACCCTTGGGAAGGTTCCATTTGGTGGGGTGATCCCACATTTCTCATAACGACCGAGAGGGTCGTTACAAACTCGAAGTGTTAATCGTGCACCTTTCCCTGTCGTTGCGCCTCAAAGTAATGAAAGTCTAGCCATATCTGAATATGGAATTAGAATCAAGAAGAAACATCATTCAATCCTTACTTCTATTCAAGACCCAAATTCCAACCTAGGGAATGGGTTTTATGAACTAGAAAGATGAAATTAGGAATCTATAGGTCTCAACATGAAATTAATGTTCTAAGTGATCAATTCCCATCAATTATAAACTAGAAGAACTAATAAATCACTTAAATTCGGATTCTAGGCAAAACCCCCAAATTTGGGTAAAGCCCTAGCTTTTCAATTCAAGAATTAACCTCTAATAATGGATGATACATGCTTAACAACATTGAATTCATCAGATTCTATGATTATCTTAGCCAATTTCATCAACATAATCAACTTAGGAAGTCTAAACCCCTTTTTTTAAAAACTTTCATGAAAACCCAATTAATGCATCTTTGATTCTATAGATTTCTAGCATTAGATCATGATTAGGAATAATAACTTGTGGAATCTAAGACCAAGAGAATTATCTTGATGAAGAATCTTCCCCAAAACCCTTAAATTTGCCTCCAAAGCTTAAGGTTATGAGAATAGAATAATGACATAAGCGTTGGGGTTTTATTAAGTAATTAAATGAATAAACTGCCCGTCAACCGCTTCTGCGATTACGGGACTGCTATAACGGTCTTGCTTCAATGCTCACCCCACCGCTACAGCGGTTATCCAGAAATGCACTTAGCCTCTTTTGCGGCGTGGCCACCACTATAGTGGTGCCGCTATTGCGGTACACTGGAAACCAGAAATAATTCAATTTCCACAAACGCATTCGAAAATCCGATTATCACCCGAGGCCCTATACACACAAACCAGATATGCAGATATGCATAAAAACACGCTATGAACTCACTCGTGACCTCGGATTTCCCATCGGGGGGTGTCGTTGACCAAGTCAACCCCCAAAAACCCAAAACCAACTTTCCAACACTAGTCCCAAAACACACTCGAGTGTATTGGGAACCGAACCAAACCCACCAATCAGTCACAAATGAGCATCCGGACCTCTCGGAATCGACGGACTTCTGAAAAAGGTCTGTTACCTAAAAGTCAACTATGAGTCAAACAGTTTTCAATTAAAAGCCAATTCTTTTCCAAAAGTCACATCAAGACCCACCCAAATGCCTAGGGAACCATGGCACTTGTTCCCGCGGGTCAAAATAGTTCTACTAGGGCTCAGGGATGGGTTAACGATGGCAAAATGGTCAAAAATGCAATAACGATCGAATGAGTCGTTACATCAGATACCAATTAAACATTCGCTCGTCCTCGAGCGACAAGGAAGAGAACGGGGAAAGATACCTGAGCCCGCAACAACTGGGGATATCTCGAATGCATATCAGGCTCCTCCTAATAGGAAAGATTCTCATTGCACGGAACTGAATCCCAAAGAATGATACAGGAACCATTAGAATGGTACTTCTTCAACCTTGAAACATGGAAAACCAGATAAACACCCAACAGACCTCGTGAAAACCAACTCATAAAACACAGGATCAATACAACGGATAGTCTCAAATAGGCCAATACAACTCGGGCTCACTTTCCCTCCTTCCCACATCGCATGTCACCCTTGTTGGGTGTAATATTCAAAAAAACCCACAACTCTCTAATACTTAGCTCAAGCTCCAATTCTCATATCTTTGCATTCAAATTTCCCTCACAACTGATCCTCGAATAACGAATTGCTTTGCTCGAATTCTCCGATTTGATAAAATCGCAGCTCTAAACGCGATCAATAGGCCCACAAACACTTTCCCAAACCAACGCAATCCTCTGAAACATGGCCACAAACCATGGCCTATTCTGAATCGGGGAGATATTCTGATTCCGCTAACTTTTCTTTTGCACTTGCTAAAGACGGTTTTCACATCGCGATTTCTTAGAAACACATGATCACACACACCACAACCCTGAAACCATGACTTACTCACGCCAGAAAGAATCTTTAATCCAACTGAGATCTCTACGCCATTCCATCAAAACTGATCTTACTGAGAGCCGACTTGGCTAGTTCTAGGTCTTCTTAAACCTTCAAATCACAGTACTGGAACCATCACCCTGAATATCTCGCCGAGCGAAGTTCGTCGGAACCCAACTGATCACTATAAAGACCTCTCGCACAACAGTTCCTCTTCAACTCTGTAATAAGCTCATCGTAAACCATTACTCTATCCAAGTAACTGTTCTCAGAAAATATCATCAAATCCACTAGAAAACCCTGACAAAGCTCGATAAATCTGTCATACCTCAAATCTGAGATGAAACGCATCGAATCCTTAAATATTTTCCTGGAAATATAAACATAGACCATTAAGCTTAACTCGAACAATGTTGACCTTGAATGAATGTCGCATCTCGAAAATATAACTCTAGCCTTCCCATAATAGGGATTTCCACAATTCCTTTCCCTTACCACAATAACTCATCCATTGAAGAGTGTCACAAAACTCTTCAACTGTGAACCACACAAGCCACCTCCTTAAGCCTTAGCATGTTGTTTACTTGAAACTTGCTTCTCACTAGTCGTTGATCACGAACCCTCACGGAACTCTGTCATATCACATAGTCCATTCCTGTAAATTTCCTTCTTTAAGCATAATCAATAATCACACTCATCTAAAACATGCAGGACAACATCACCGCTATCTATACTGACTCAAGTAATCCCGAAGATGTATTTCATTCTTACCGACTCTCGATCACTATACCTTTTATCGACTTATCAATTTCCCAATTTCTAATCAATTCACGATTATCGATACCGTAATCAATCCTCGAATCCAATCAATCGAATACCGCATAATCATAAGTCTTGCAAGCCAACCGAATCAATCTCGTAGATAGGATCACACCACACACTCTGCACATTAGAGTTTCCTTAACGCTTACAACTTTAAACTGAACACTCTGTAAATCCAGCGTATCGCTTAATCCCAAGTCCGGCGTATCACATCGCCAATCTTACTAATATCCTCATGTATCCCACTGAATCGTCCTTGCCCAAATCATCTTACTCAATCTCCGAAATGTTATCTCGCACTTAACTCAGTTAACCCATCATCGATCTACCATTTCAAGTAGTCTTGTTTACTAACCCCTTACACAAAATTCGTAACGTTGCTAGCCCTCGAAGAATCACCTCTTACCTCATTCATCAAATTTGAACACCTCTAACCACTTGCACGACTATCCCTTATATCAATCACAAAGCCGAGTAATAACATGACTAGTAGCGGGATCTAGTCAAAGTTACACAATGAATACAAGGCCCCCAACCTTAGTCCAACATTAGGTGCAACAGTTGTTTAACCCTCCTGAATACTAAACTTTTAAACTGGCCCAACACTAATAATCGTCCCATTCATCAACTACTGACCTCTATTAGCCCACGACACAACTGAACATACCAACTCATCCATAAACTCTGAAGCCTACTCTACACTGTACCATCACAACTAAGCTCTCACATTACTGGCTCTCGTTTTAGCAATTCCCCTACTCCCTTTAACCTTGAAGACACCAATCAACCTCGTCGGTCATACCTTTTACTGAAGGTCATGATATAATGTCACCGCAATCCAAACATGAATCAAGTACCCATACTATCTCAAGTCTTACGAACCTCAATCCCCTGAACCAGATAGCAAGATGCCTCATTGTAATCCTTCAATTCCCGTATTTTATTTGAAATCACTTTTATCACAATCAACCAACAAACACTCAAATCCACTCGATCCTCTAAACTAGTCATCTATCTAAGCCAAACGAACCACAAAACAATATTAATATTCCTCCTCAAATCTAAGTCAAACAACCAGTAACTCCTCAAGTCATTAACTCATCGCATTCGCCCATAACAAGAATGACCCTTAGCACCAGTCACAACCTTATCCTGACAACCATGTCAGATACCAATTTTTCCTTTCCCAATCTCACGAAAAGTACTCATGTCTAAGATATTCTATGAAGTCTCACTTCGCTACAGGCTTTCCACAAAAGTCTTCCTTCATGTCATTATTGTCAATTTCTTTTCTACATTACACACGATCACAGTACGTTTGCCTAAATTCGATAGTCATTACCGAACTTACATTTGTCCTCACATACCCACGTCTAATACTCTACCACTGCTGAATCATCGACCCGCTATTGGTATGACAGTGTCACGTACACCATCATAAAGCCTTGACGAAGCTGAAGTTTTTCCCAAACCGATCATATCATCGAGCAACCCACTATTGTTAAGCCGCCAATGCACTTTGTCACTTCCGAGCAACCCAACGCTGAAACATGGAGACCCTGTAACCCACTGAACTCCCATAATAGATGAGTCTAATCGAGACTCCACACAACAACCGAGTCTAATAGCGACTTTGCACCATCGAAGCATTAGGCCATAACTAGAGACTGAACTAGTTCACGTGTCCGATTCAGAATAACACCTCTCGTATAATATCACAACACGTCATAGATCAACCATTCACATAAGAATTCAAGGACGAGTTTCCACCCTCCGTGGGTGATTAAGATATGAAGTCCAGATACGAATTGGAATTCACTAGATACCAATTTGAATGAAGTCGCACGAGAGAATCGAAGAATTGGAAGTTTCCAAAATGTCCTATAGCCTCGCGCAGATAAGTACAGAGCTCATCGTACCGATCCACGAGACTCTACTAGACACACTCTTGTATTATAGACCGGTAACCTAGGGCTCTGATACCAACTTGTCACGACCCAATTTCACTAAGTCGTGTGGGCACCTACCTTTCCCACTTTGATAGTTGAACCCTTAACTCAACATTCACAATTTATAGAAAATAGCAAAAGAAAGAAAAATCACGTAAGTCTCACAAATGTAACATAAATAAGTGCGGAAGTAAAAGAAATCCGCTTCAGTATCTGGTCTGGTCATACAAGAGCATCTAAACTAATTACTACAAGTCTGAATAATAATACATAATAGTCTCAAAATCATATCTCTGAATGGAAAGCAAGACATAATAATAGGAAGAGTCTTCGGGCAGCGAACGTCCTCATGCTCACCCTGAAAAGACTCGAATCAGCAATCCTCGAATATCAGCCATGAGGGGTAGAAGTAGATCTATCCTGGTACTCTGCATTCATAAAAGAATGCAACAAGTGTAGGTCAGTACAACAACAAGTATTGGTAGGTATCATAAGCCGTCCTCAGTTAGCTAGCATATATACAGAAAGTAAATGAAAGATAGGCATGCTCACAATCAAGTACAAGTATAATACAGTCTCATCAATACATATCAATCCCTCAAGTATCAACAATTCACATCAGTATTCAAACCATCAGCTACCAACAAGGTTCCATAAACGATCAAGTCTATAGTGAAGTATCTAAACTCGAGTGTTCCCAGTCTCATCATATCTGATCAAGCCTATTGTTAAATCATCTAATCTCAAGTGTTCCAAGTACTCATCATAACTGGTAAAATATTCAATCTAGTATCCGATCAAGTATCCACAACACAATAACAATCCAATCACAATGATGGTAATAACTGCAGTGCAATGCAATGATATGGATGACATGAATGCAATGGCCATATATCATTAATACCGTGTACACACCTTCCTCAAGTGGAACATCACATCTTGACGGTCATGACCCATGGGGGACCCGCGAAGTCCATGTACCATGTCGCTCCGTAACACACAGCCTAGAGACGACCTTTCCACCCTTCACGCCTGCCGACCATCCCGTATCACACAACCTAGAATGGTCGTGCAATCAATATAATACCTCCCAAGTGTTTCCAAGAAACAACATAGGCCACATCATCAACCCCGATCAAATGTACCTTACATATATATATATATATATATATATATATATATATATATATATATATATATATATATATATAGATGAGTGTTCAATGTATGATTTAAGTAAGAAGATGACAACGACAAGATCTCATATCAACCTCATATCAATTAGCAAAGTGCCCTGCATGGACACCTGATAAGATCAATCTCATCTCAATTTTACCCTCTCCGGCAAAGATTTCGGAGGCTACACTCTCTCACTTATCATCATCAGTACCATAACCATGTAATATCAATGTATCATGGAAATGAATATGAATATGATGTAATGTAATATCGACAACCAATTCAATCCCAAACATTACCACACATGGCACACAAGTAATGTCAATAATAAGGCTACACAATAAGCCACAATGGAATCACAATTCTCATCTCGATATCAATCAAGTAAAGTACCGCAATATCATAGCCATGATACTTCAATAATCACCAATATCCGATGCCTCAACGTGGTAACGAGACAATAAGTAAATAGAACAAGATAATTCAACAACGCAACGGGAGCCCCCAATCACAACAAGGCCCAACCTAAGACAATATCCAACCCGACTTCATACCCAAAGGTCCACATGTTCTTCGACACAAACTAACTATACTTATGCTTCGCTACCGAAGTCTAACCAGAAGGTAAGCCGTAACCTACCTGGAAGACCGAACAACAAACTCAAAGTGTCAATCATGCGCCTTGCCCTTTCGTTGCGCCTCAAAGTAATGAAAGTCTAGCCATATCCGAATATAGAATTAGAATCAAGAAGAAACATCATTCAATCCTTACTTTTATTCAAGACCCAAATCCTAACCTAGGGAATGGATTTTATGAACTAGAAAGATGAAATTAGGAATCTATAGGTCTCAACATGAAATTAATATTTTAAGTGATCAATTCCCATCAATTATAAGCTAGAAGAACTAACAAATCACTTAAATTCAGATTTGGGTAAAAACCCTAGCTTTTCAATTCAAGAATTAACATCTAACAATGGATGATACATGCTTAACAACATTGAATACATCAAATTCTATGATTATCTTAGCCAATTTCATCAACATAATCAACTTAGGAAGTCTAAACCCCTTTTTAAGAAACTTTCATGAAAACCCAATTAATCACTCTTTGATTCCATAGATTCTAGCATTAGATCATGATTAGGAATAATAACTTGTGGAATCTAAGACCAAGAGAATTACCTTGATGAAGAATCTGCCCCAAAACCCTTAAATTCACCTCCAAAGCTTAAGGTTAGGAGAATAGAATAATGACATAAGGGTTGGGGTTTTATTAAGTCATTAAATGAAGAAACTGTCCGTCAACTGCTTCTGTGATCATGGGACTGCTATAACGGTCTCGCTTCAGCGCTCACCCTACTGCTATAGCAGTTACCTAGAAATACACTTAGCCGCTTTTGCGGTGTGGCCACTGCTATAGGGGTGCTGCCATTGCGGTACTGGTGTCGCTATTGCAATACACCAAAAACCAAAAATAATTCAAGTTCCACAAATTCATTCCGAAATCTGATTATCACCCGAGGCCCTATACATACAAACTGGATATGCAGATATACGTAAAAAGACTCTACGAACTCACCCGTGGCCTCGGATTTCCTAACGGGGGTCTTGTTGACCAAGTCAACCCCCAAAAACCCAAAACCAACTTTCCAACACTAGTCCCAAAACACACCTGAGTGCATTGAGACCCGAACCAAACCCACCAATCAGTCACAAATGATCATCCGGACCTCTCGGAATCGACGGACTTCCGAAAAAGGTCTGCTTATCCAAAGGTCAACTATGAGTCAAACGATTTTCACTTAAAAGCCAATTTTTTTCCAAGTCACATCAAGACTCACCCAAATGCCTAGGGAACTGTGGCACCTATCCCCGCGGGTCAAAAATAGTACTAATAGGTCTTGAAGATGGGTCAACAGTGGAAAAATGGTCAAAACGCAATAACGACCGATCGAGTCGTTACAAATAGCTAGAGCTAGGAATAGGATAGCTAACTTGAAATTAAAATGGGTGCATTCAATTTCACATCATAAGGCTTGGAAAAGCTTGTGATGAAATTTATCATTTAGGTTGGAAAACTTTTGATAAAGTTGTTAGGCCCATTATTTAAAACATGAAATCTCTCCAATAAGACTAACTAAAATCCCTAGCACATTTCTATCCCTAAGGTACCACAACCCTAGTTCTTCCTTTAAGTAAAATCAACAATTTGCTTCTTAACAAATTAGTTTGATAATTCATAAAACAATCAATATTTTTACCCTTCCCTTGGAAATTAAGACTAAACGTTGAGACTTGCATTTAATGAGTATTTTTCTCGTCGTATTCCCTGTGGGATTCGACCCAACCTAGCTGGTTTCTATATTTGATACAACGACCGCTTTGTATCTTTAAGAGATGTAATTTGGGTGTATAAAAAATATATTGTGATAGTCAAGCGGCATTGTATATTGCACGAAATCCGGTGTTTCATGAACGTACTAAACACATTGAAGTGGACTGTCACTATGTTCGGGACGCACTCCAATCTGGTATTATACTCCCCAGTCATGTGTCAACCAGTGAGCAATTGGCCGATGTGTTTAAAAAGGCTTTGGGAAAATCACAGCATTATTATTTATTGGAAAGTTGGGCATTCGATACCCTCATGCTCTAACTTGAGGGGGGGGGGGGTATTGAGACCGAATGTGACCGGACCAGTTTGTCCGGTCATGTCGGTAAAACCCTACGTCGATGGAACCTCATTCTAGTCTAATTGCAATAGTTTTGGTCTATTTATGGTAAAATGTAATTATGGTAATATGGGATATGTGTTTCTATTAGAATAGTGTTACCTTATTAGACTAGTGTCACGACCCAATTTCACTAAGTCGCGCGGGCACCTATCATTCCCCACCTCGGTACGCGAGCCCTTTTCCCAACTCATCAATTCAACCACAATAAAGTAAATAGAGAAGAATAAGTAAAAGTCTGAATCACATATAATCATAAGTGCAGAATATAAATACACTCCCAAGGAACTGGTCTGACTAGTACAAGAGCAACAAAGTAAATGTCTAGGAAATACAAGTCTCAAATGCTAAAACAACTGTCTGAATGGAAGAAAATAAAGACAGGGATAGAGGAGTCTCCGGGCCACGACTCGTCAGATGCTCACCCTCGATACTTGTAAGCCAGGCTTCGGAAATCAGTCTCGGAAGTAAAAGCGGAACCTGTCTCAAACTCTACACCCCTAAAAGGAGTGTAGCAAGGTAGCATCAGTACAAACAACATGTACTGAGTGGGCATCATAGGCCGACAATATTTAGTTAACATATATAAGGAAGAGACTGAAGAATAGACATGCTCACAATCAAGTATAAGGCATAAACACATATCCAAGAATAACAACTCAAGTATCGAAATATCCAAGAAACCCTCAATGAATTATATCTAGATATAACCTATGGTGATGCATCTAAACCCAAGTCTTGCCAAGTTTTCCACAATTCCTCAGAATAACCAAAATCTCTAGTACCGCCAACAATATTATCTGAAACCTCAAGTCTTACCCTAGGAGGAAGTCTCTAATCCCCGAATCCGTTAATTCCCAAGTATATATATTAATCAGACACACAGCGATCTCAAATCAGTAACCAAACAGGAAGTCAATATTCACAAACACCGTACAAATACAATAAATAACCATAACCAGAAATCAGATGTATGAGTGAATGAAAAATGAATGCAATGCAATGATACACACACGCTTCGGGTGGACGATGTCTATGCTCCAACAGTCATGACCCATGGGGGACCCGCGAAGTCCATGTACCTATTGTGGTGCACAGCCCGATCCAAGTCAGTGTTGTGAAACGTGCAACCCGATCACAGTCAGTGTTGCGGTACGTGCAACCCGATCCCAGTCAGTGTTGCGGAACGTGCAACCCGATCCATGCATATTGATATATGCATGCGTGATATCAATGAATGATAACAACATATCAAATCAATCGTGCCACACATGGACACATCTATCGATATCAATAACAAGTCAAGTTCTTTCCTGTGTCCAAGGTAATACCAATATGCGATGGATAACTATATCTCAATCATGATAAAACGACTAAGCATCTAATCCCAATATAGGTATAAATGAGTGTATGCATGATAACAATGCCAACAAAAATAGAAGAATCAATCGTGCCACTCATGGATACATATCCCAATCACAATATCTATATCTTAACTTAATTTCCCTTTCTATAACCTCAACGATGATAAATACGCTCTCCAAATCATAAGACAAGCACTAAGCAACTCTAAAATCAATCATGAGGCGACAAGCCAACAAATCACAATAAGGCAACAACTTAATAGAACACAATAAGGTGACAAGCCATAGTCAACAACAATACCAGCCTAAGAATCCTTCCCAACTTCATACCCGAAGGCGTAACATGTTGTCTCCGACAATCACTAACTCTACATGTGCTTTACTAACCGAAGTCTAACCATAAGGTAAGTCGTAACCTACCTGGAATGCCGAACAGGAGCCACGAACCGTCAAACCTTAGTCTTTCCCTTTCTTTGTGCCTCCAAATACTCAAAGTCTAATCATATTCGAATTCTACATCAGAAATCAAGAAGAACAAAACTCTTATTGCTATACTTCTAATTTAGGCTAATTCTAACCGGGGAAGATAGGGAAACGGACCCATAAGGGTAAAATGGGAAATTCAAAGGTGGAATAGGCAATTCATGTCTAGATGATCAAAACCCACTAGTCAATTGCTATATTAGCTCAAGATTAAGCCAAATTCGAAATTAAAGTGAAACCCCCAATTTGGATATAAACCCTAACTTTTTAATCCACAAATTAATCCTTAATAATGGAAGATATAAGCTTAACAACAATGAATAATTCAGAATCTGTGGTTATACTTGCCAATTTCATCAACAATTTTCACTTAGGAAGTCTAAACCCATTTAAGAATTTCTCATGGAAATCCACTTTTTCCTCTTTGATTCTAGCATGGATTAATGACAAGGAAGGGAAAGTAAAGAATTCCAACGCCAAGGATCTTACCTCTATGAAGAATCTGGTCAAAAGCTCTCAAATTCGCCCCAAGATGCTAAAGAAATGAAGTAATGAAGTGATAAAGGTTTTGGGGTTTGAACTAGGATTTAAATAACAAATCTGCCGCGTCAACTGCTACGGCGGTCAACAGGGCTGCTATGGCGCATGCGCTATGGCGAATGAGAAGCACGCTACGACGGTCTCAACTAAATATCAACAGCCCGCTATCACCACTGAGATACCGCTACAGCGGTCTATCACCAACAATAGAAGGCCACTACAACCGTTGGTCCTTGTGCTGTGGCGGGACCGCCATGGCGTTTCTAGTACAGCTATGACGCCTACACCAGGTACCAGAAAAATCAGGTTTTTGACTAACTTCAATCCAAAATCCGTTTATCACCCGAGGGCCCACAAATACAAACTAAATATGCACACATACATAAAAACGTGCTACAAACTCACCCGTGACCTCGAATTTCCCAACGGAGGTCTATTTTAACGAGTCCACACCCAAATGACCTAAAACTAACTTTCCAACCCAAGTCCCAAAACGCTACCAAGTGCATTGGGAACCGAACCTACCACCAAGTCATAAATGACCATCCAGACCTCTCGAAATTGATGAAATTTCAAAAAAAGGTCTGGTTACCCAAAAGTCAACTTTGAATCAAACGGTTTTTTACTTAAAAGCTCAAGTTTCCAAAAGTCACAGTAAAACTCGCCCCATGACCTCGGGAACCGAAAAGGGTTAAATAGTCAGCGGGCGCATACCCAATTTAACCACCATAACCAGGGTAAGGAAAGAACTTATACTTATTACATATTACGTATTTAACACAAAGGCAGTTAATTCTCCGATTATTCTTATCTCTCACAAATTCTCGTTCCTCCCTTGATTTGAACAGAATGCATCCATCTCCTCCAGTTACTTAAAGCCAATATGCTTTTCGATTCATGCCATATATCCCAGGAAATATTAGATCATCCCCGTGATTAACAAACTACTTAGATTTTCATACATTTTGATAAACGGATACTCAACATGATTGACATTCACCTGTAACCCTGAAATCATATCTCTTATTGAATTCTTCATAAAACTTTAGTGCGAAGTGATAATACTTAATCTCAAGTGACTTTGTTGCACTAGTTTATTTTAAACTATCACTTTTGTTAATCATCCTCGAATAAACAATTTGATATTAGTTTGATCTAAACGATTGCTAAATCACAAGTCCTAGTTGGAAATGATATCTTACTTATCATATATATTACTTATATCACAGAAGCTTCGTGTTAGTTAACCCACCATCCCAAATAGTGCTATCATGTCGCATGCGATCGGTGGCCCACGTGATCGTGTGAGGCACTAGACACCAGATCTCAGCGCAATGTTTTCACTTCCAAGGGTGTCAAATCACCCCTGAGCTCTTCGGGTCCAAACCCAAGCATACCAACAAGTCCAAAGCACATAATAGACTTATGTGAAATCTCAAATCACCCAACAACACACTAATACTCAAAAGAAGAACGGGTTCCTAAATTTGGCTTCTAGCCTTCCAAAATAAGTTCACGTTGAAGAACCTTCCTTTTTAACCTGGACCACTCCACTAAGTTCAAAAACATAAGGCAAAGTTATTTGAAGCATCAAATCACAGAAAAAAATAGAAATACTCAAACGGGGGTTTAAGTTGTTACCTTCATTAAGTCTCTAACCTAATCATTTGTTTCAATTGAACTTGTTACATACTACATATTTGCATCTTCACGTTTTTTCAATAAGAAATGAAAAAGTTCAAATGGATGATATATAAGACCTTCCCGAGGATATTGAAACTAGAAGAGGATAAGTTAATCCAACCTAGAATAGTGAATGACGTACTTATAAGAAGCAAAACGCCGTAGATAATACTCCGTCCGTCTCAAAATATTTGTTGCATTTTTCATTTACACGCTCATTAAGAAAACATTCATAAGGGTGGCATTTTGACTATTTTACCCTCTTAATATATTTCAACATGTGCTCTATCCTTAATAAATATTTACTTCATTAATGATGAAACATCTTAAGTGTTGGTATGTGAACTCACATTGATGTAATTAATATAAGGGTAAAATGGAAAAAAGTTACTTAATTTTGTCTTAGTAAAATAAAATGACAAATATTTTGAGACAAGTATTTTTAGTAAGTACGAGAAATATTTTGAGACGGAGGGAGTAATAATTCTTTGTTTTACTTTTTTTTTTAGTCTATTTAAAAAAATGTCACTTTCCATATATAGGAGTAACTCTTTACATAAAACATCCTACACAACTTCTCTTTTTTTTTTTCATCCGGTGTCCGATACCCACATTGGAACCCCGACTAATCTGAATTTGCGTTACGTAATGCCTAGGTGTTACACCTCGCATTTTTGTACATTGAGTTTCGCCGAGTACTAGTTGTCCTAGTCTTGGGAAGCAGGACAAATTTTTCGAGGTCATGAGGATAGACATGTACATCTTGAGTATATAAGAGAGTAAAATCATGTTTAGTAAGCTTCAGGAAGGTCTAAGACTTGTCGGATCATCGGAGTTAAGTTCCAAAATAAAGCCCGACAAGTTGTCACATTGCGGCGCAATACGTGGCCTCTACATGTAACACGGTAGCTGCAAAGCACTTTGAGAGACGCAGATGGTGCAGCATATTGCAACAGAAAATTTTGATGATTTTGAAAGGTCTACGACACAACATGCGGCTCTCAGAGAGCGCTATGTGGCCGAAACCCGGCATGGGCGGCCCAAAATTTCGGACTACTATAAATAGCCCCACCGCCCCTAAACTTATTTCAATTTTTGGACCTAGAAATTCCAAAACCTCTCAACAAGTCTTCTTATGATCTAAGACCAAAACGGCAAAGAAGGATTAACATAAAACCAGATCTCATTAGTTGTTCTTCCTCGGGGAGTTAATTTATTTTGGGGGTAAGGAAATTTGAATTTAGAGTGATCCTTATGTTTAAGGAAGATTAATTCATCTTCTTTTTGGTAGTATTATTTGGCATTTATAAAACAGGGGAAGGAGAAAGTGGAAAGAAAGGTTTTAAGTTGTCAGAATTTGTTCTTAGCTAGTTTGAGTTAAAATTATTCTAGACTTGGGGTTTGAGTTGGGGTGGTTTGGAAATAAAGTTGAATAGAAGTTGTTGGATTGTTAAGGATTGGAAGGAAAAGGAACTAGGAAGGATTGGGGGCCAAATATGTAGGGATGAAAAAACAAGCTATATGAATCTTATGATATAAGATTTTGAAAAAATGTCTAAATGAGTTCTTTTTAAAAGAGAACCCCTTGATACGATACTTTTTCGAGATAATCATTCGTAGAGCGTATGGGGCCTGGGGCCGAAACAAGAAACAAAGGATGTTAAGGCAAATTTCTTTTTTAAAAGGAGATTCTCTTAGTAACCCCAAAATGGATCCAAAAGTCCTACCAAAAAAGCAGAGGCTCAAAATTTTTAAGGTTCAATCTTTGTTGATAAATGTTCCAGATGAGATGATAAGAAATGATGGTTCCCTTTTCCAAAAATACCAAACAAGTTCTTGATGCCTCATGATATTATTAAATTGTTCCAGATCAGATTTTATTCATTTTGATCTCAATTTTTTGGTGTTTTTTTTCAAGGGGGGATAAGAGATGATGATTCCATAATAGAAACGGAGGTTTTCCCACCTTCGTCACTAAGAGGGGAACGTTTTTTTTTGGGTCTTGCATGCTTTATATATAGGTTTTGGGGGTTTTTTCACCCACCGGTTTTTTAGTTTTGGGTAGACGGATCCACCCCGGGGGGGAAAAAATATGTTGACTGGGGTGAATATATATGGGCGGGGGGCCTTTCCCCTTACTATCTCACTATGATTTCACTCCCGATCTAGTTTTAAAGGTCTTCTTAACTCCTAAATTTAATAATTCTTTTTTTTTTTTTAAAAACTTTTATCTTTGGGTTTGTTGTTCTATTGAAATTTTTTTTAAATTTTATGTTTTGGATTTATTATGTCAAATTTACATACAATTTTATTATTGTTCCAATGTTTTAACAATGGATATAGATCACAAAATAATTTACATAATAGGGAGATTAAAAAAAACAAGTAAATAAACTTACATGGTTTAAAAAGGGGGGGGTTTTTTGAACCCCAAAACTCTTTACCTGATAGTTATTAAAACAATACTATTTTACAAAATTT
>NC_081345.1:62946477-62978327 GCF_029784015.1 Lycium ferocissimum
CTATTATTTTGTGGATTCATGCCTTTATAAATTATAATATTCATTAGTTACCTTTCATGGTCCACCTCTAATGATAATGAGAAGCATGTTAAGAGATGCTCGGTAGGTTAGCTCCGGGTGTCGGTCATGGACCTACGGTTGAGTTGTGACACTAGAGGTGAGCGTTTGGTATTCTATTAAGTATTTCCAAAGTTCGATTTTGATAATTTGGTAATCGGTAAATGAAAGTAGATACCAAATACCGAACTTTCAAATTTCGATCTGGTACCGGTAAATTAAACTTCGGTTCGGTAAATCTCGGTATGGTAATTCGGTAATACCGAATTGAAATTGGAGTCGATTGTATTATATATTTCAGCTCTAATTGAGTGCATTTTTCTGCGTGAATTTCCCTTCAAAGGCATTGGTCTTTAATTTTTTCCCCTCAAATTGGTGGTCTTTAATTTTTGCCGTTAGCCTAAAAACCCATGGGTTTCGGGTTCAAACCTCACTCAGTCAAAAATAAAAATAAAAAAATTGCAAGGCAGACTTTCGTAACAAAGTATGCCTATTCGGGCAAAAGTCTGCCTTAATGTAGAATTTGCCTTAAGGATTTTTTTTTTTTTTTTTTTTGTGGCTACGAAACTCTGCCTTGCAAAATTAATTTTTCTTTTACTTAGCCGGGGTTCGGATCCAGTACCTTGGGATATTTTAGGCGAAGGACAAAAATTAAAGACCACCAATTTGAGGGTCAAAAATTAAAGACCGTCCCCGAATAGGGACAATCGTGCAAATTGCCCAATTGAGTGTTCCGTGCTTTCATTCCTAAAACCAATTCTTTATTATTGGAAAATTTACTTGGCATAACTTACATTATTACCTATTTATGGAACATAACTAAACTTTACAATAATTATATTTAGTAGCTAAAATATAACATATTTACTTCCTATAGCTACCACTTTTTTACCACTCATCTGATAACTTCCCACATCCCTAAATTTAAGCCCAAAAAAACGTCCCTCTCTCCTATCCCCCTAAATACACGCCATTATGCCCAATATCCCTTAATTTCCTCCAATTTCAAATCAGTTTTACAATAATTCATCTTCCTTGTTTATCTCTAATTAACTACTCATTAATTTCACTCATAATTCAAATCTAATTCCCAAAAAAGGTAAGATTTTATACTGATTTTTACGTTTCACCGTGTATTTAAACTATATATTTATGTTGTATTTTCAGTTTATTTAGTTCGTTTGTATTATTTAGTTCAGTTATTACAAATCTGTGACTTAACTAGATCTATATTTTATGTGCATTTTAAGTATATTTTGTATTGTTTATTTTTTTCACATATTTCTTCAGTTAATTCGTGTTTATTGTTCTTCACCATAACTGTAATTTTTTGTAGTATATTTAACCATTTAAATACAGTCGAAATATACAGCAAATATAACTTAGATATATTCCATAAGTCCACTTTTAATGTACAGTGTGTTACAGAAGTTAAAATTTCATCTAAATACACTCCCAATATATGTAAAATATATATGAAATATAGTTAACGATGAAACTGGAATAAGTAGTATCTAACGGATCAGTCAAAAATGCAACTAAAAATATAGCCAAAATATATACGAAATACAACTATTAAAACATAAATCGAAAACACAAGGTCAAATCAGTTTATATAGAGTAGACTTTTCAAATCTTATTAAACCACCAATATAACATAACATTTTGTTAGCTGTTTGAATGAGATATGAGATCAAATATGGAATGGGAGGATATTTGCGTGAATCAGGGAACATTAAAAACTGATTTTAATTTAAATTGGAATAGATTTTGTTTCCATAAATATAGCACTTTCGGTTTTACGTGTTTATTTTAGTTATATTTATCATATATTTAAGTCGAGCGTCTACTAGCTAAATATAGGGTCCTCATTACAAATTGTAAATGTAGAACATTGTAGCTATAGGTTGTTAGAAGGAGCTAAAAGATAGCTGTTTGTGAAAATTTTACTTGACTATTTAGGCTTTTAAGCAGCCCATCCAGTCATTCTAAAAAAGAAATTGCCCGTCCAGTGTATGTGAAAAATCCAATTTGAGCTTTTAATAGGACAAGGAAAAAGGCAGAAATTGCGAATATTTAGTACATCAAACATTCAAACTTGGGTTGTGGATTCATAAAATATATGTTAAAATATGAAAAGATTAGTATATACACAAAGTGAAAGGTGGAGTCTTGGCAGGACATGAATCTCAAAGATTCAAAAGACAAGAGAGTAATGCTCGGTATCCGGTAATCGGTACTAATATTTCGTATCAATGATCGAAATCTAATATTGTACTTCTAACATTTTACTTCCGAATACCATATCAAAAATCGAATTCCAAAATTTTCGATTCGGTAATTTAATTTTCAATGATTCATGCCCAGCCCTAGTAATGTCCATTTAAGGGGAAGCACTCCTGGGATTTTTCCATATTCAGGACTCAACTCGAGACCTCTAGCTAAGGGTGGAGAAATCCTATCCATCCGACCACAACCCTTATTGATACTACATGACATTTGCATTACATACATATATAAGACCATAAAACTCACAAGTCTCCTTTACTTTCTTAAATTCCATAACGAATGAAACTGACGCACATGTTAAAATGGAGAAAGAGAGCATAATACTAGTACTAGTTAGATAACTGCTTCAGCTAATATACGACCAAGCATTCCTATTTCACAAGATCTGAATAAATATGTACTATAAAAGTACCAAATCACGTAGCAAATCTCTAAAAAATAGTGAGCTCAACAAATACAATATCTACTGATCTGGAAATCCTGGCCGAGTCTTCTATATTTCAACACCTAGAAAATGCCACACAGAAGGAGCTAGGGTACTGCAAGGGTTCATCCGAATCCCCTTCGTCGAAAAATTATACTACTATATATACAAGGTTAATATTATTTTTGAGGTATATATAGTAGCTGTTGAATCCCCTCGAGTTCTTCATGTATTTACTTTTTTATATTTTCAATCCCCTTTAGTTAAAACTTTGGCTTCGCCACTCCCACACCTAGAGAGTGCCTCTTTAACGGATGCTACAAGATCTGGATGAGTTGCACGCAAATGAGGTATTCCAAGACATCAATGCTGTATCGTGGCCACTCAATCAGACGGTCAACAAACTGCTTTAGCGCCATAGTCCCAAATATAAACATCTGCAGCAAAGAAGTTATCAGTAATTTATAGGCTGCTACTTGCATCTCAGTATTGCTATAGTCGAAATTTGATAGAGCACAAAATTTATGAATAGCTGTGCTTTTGAAAGCTAAAAGCCAAAAAAAGGATAGAAGTCCATGGAGCTTGAAGCGAAAAGCGAGTAAGTGAACACACACACACACCTTTTTTAAAGGGAAGTGCAGAATTCACGACATTAAAGAATACCAAGCATATATGAATTTAGTACTTTAATGATCATACTGCAATTAACATAACTGATTTCAGTATCTTATACTATACAATAGTGCCAATATTAATCCAAATTCCTTAAATTGAGATTCAGAAAACAGATTGCTTCCTGCTATCACTATGCGCATCATTGTTTAAAGCGCATGGCTTCATCCTATGAAGCGATATCCCCTCGTGTGACGACTTTAAGCAACAAAGCGATGGTTTTAATTAACCCTAATGAGTAGCGTTGAAGAGATATGGTAGTTTAAAGAGAAGTGGATCCAAATGTGACGTCTCAATAAGTTTGAAATTTTATAGGAACAAAAGTAGTTACGAGATTTCATTACTATTTGTAGTAGTATAATAATGATTAAAACCTAGGTGAACTCAGAAAGCAAACTTATATAGAACATTTCAAGACAGATCGACTAAGATATAGAAACATTGTGTTATCACTAATAAACAGACCTTAGAACCAGCAGGGTTTCGCAAAGCCTCAAACACAGCTCGCAAAGCTACACCAAGTGCAAGATGAGTCGCCAATCGATGCTTAATCACTGATCCTGCATAAGAAATTGCAACCACAAACCAACATCAACCAGGATGCGAAAATTAGTAAATAAGGTGAATCAAGAAAGTGTTAGAAATATAATTTTGAATATTCCAGAATTACTAGATGTATGCTTGGTGTTAGCCATCACTTTTAGGATACCTAGGTGCATGAATTTTACGTTATACATAATTGTGTTTTCGAGGAGGCCAAGTTCAAAGTGAAAGCATTTAGTAGTTTGAGTCTAGAATTTTCTATTGACACCTAATATTCCAACAGAAAGTAGTAAAAATCAGGGAAAACAAAGAAAGGAACTGTAGAGTCTTTTGAGTTAACAAAAGGCATACTACATAATTAGACACCTTAACTTGACCTTAACTAGCAACTAAACACTCTAACTTTGAGAATGCACATCTACACACCTCAACTCGTTCCCACTGTATCTAGTGGACACCGACGCTGATGTGGCACATAAACTTTGGAGGTGTCCAGATGATCATTTTGTAGGTTGGAGTGTTCAACTGACACAGTGAGGACGAGTTGAGATGTCTAGATGTGCATTCTCAAAGTTAGTGTTTAGTTGTTAGTAGAGGCCAAGTTTAAGTGTCTATCTATGTATTATGTCTTAACAAAAACAAGAGCATTCTCCAAAGTACAGGCATATCTATTACAAGGAGCCTTTCAGGTGACAACAGTGGAGTTTTTCTAATTAGCTTAAATATGTTGCTAGTCTGTGTTTAAACTGAGAAGAAACGACAACTACCTACATTCTCTCTTGTTTTTCTTTACGATTTTCTAACTCGGATCCTTTGCCATTCCTCCTCATGCCAATGCTCTGAAATATTCATTTTCGTTATATGCTTCACCATAAACATTGGCTAAAAATGTCCACAACTGTCATACTTAAGAAAGGAGGATTAAAATATATTTAATAACTCCGTAATAGGGAAGGATGGATCACCATAGAAAGAACATAGTGGATTAAAATATAATTAATAATTCCGAAATAGGGAAGGATGGATCACCATAGAAAGAACATAGTGGCAATTAACAGGTTTAAAAAGTTAGGTTATGGAAGTATAACTTTGTTACTACTTACTAGAACAAGAGGAGGAAAGACATAATAAGCTATCCATCTTATACAACTGAAACAGAATTGCAGGATAAAAACAATCTGCGCCATGTTACCACCATACTCGAAACACATAAGAAAATCGGCAGAAAACCACAGAAACAAACAGCAGAAATATCATAAATTCTAACTGAAACAGGAGATACGTGTGTGTGCGTGTGTGTGTGCATTTATATAGTGTATATGAGCATCTCACCCCAGAGAACAGCAGCAATTTCGAGCTGCACTTCCGGATACTTGAAAAATTTGTATTCTTCAAACAGATAACCAAGCCAGCAATCAAAAATTGACTCTTCCCTGCAAGTTCCAAATATCACGTCAAATTCTATTACAGTATTAATCATCACCATACACCAAACTACTCCAGAGAAACTAATTCATGCCATTTCATCAACTTCTCAACACAACCATGCTGAATATTACATAAATTCCTTCTCTTCTGAAAAATCAGCTTTTGGGAATTTGCATAGACTAAACGTCAAGTTTGTGACGTTTAGTCTCAAAATAAACTTGACGTTTAGTCTCAAAATATCAAAATAAGCTTACAGTGAGTTAACTTGTGAAGTGAAAACAAGTTCCAAGTGCTTCATTACCTAGCAATGCGCATTAGGAGTTTCCTCATTTCAGATTATGTAAAGTACCCAAGGGCGTAAGCCTTTCGGCTCGTTGAAGATGATGAGAAAGAAATGAAATTCCATTTCGGGTTGATTCGATTGCCCAGCTTGCCCAGGAAATGAGTTGTGTAATGCCACACGCAAATGACCTATGATACATCGTTAAACCATATAGTGGAATTTGTACCTTTCAAAAGTCACTATACATTTGGCGCTACCTTTACCTCTACCCTGCCGCAATAAAAGAAAATGGAAAGAAGTATAACACTAAGACAGAAAAAAAAAATAAAAAAAATTAACCCAACTGCACCACGGTTCTCAGATCATAAACACTATGGCAGAGCAGAAGCAATTGAAAGAACTAGAGTAGCGGAAAAGAAAGGAATGCTTGATTTCTGTGCACAGATACAAGTTTGAAAAACAGAAAGATCTTTTACCTATTTGCAGTTGATTCTTTGAAACGAGCAAGCATTTGAATCATTGCATCAACGGTCAGCTGACGAGAAAAGACTTGATGAAAGTACGAGTTTGCTTCTACTTCAATATCAGTATCATCAAAATGCCTATCAGAATTTGATGAATCAGCACCACTGACACTATTCGGCCTTGAATTAGCATTCATGTATGTATTTTGCAATTTCTCCCATTCCTTAGACAATTGGCTAGAAGAAACTAGGTCAGAATGAGACTGAAGGATCTGCAAGACAAAGATTATTAAGCCAAATGAAATTGAAGAAAAAAAGAGAGAAGAAGATACGATTATTCTGGATGTAAAATGCAATTTCGATAATAATATTCCATTTCAGTTGGAAAATGCAGATGTTTGGGGCAGTGTAAGTGATCAAAGGGTAGCAACTCATACTATGGGAAAAAACTTTCCACACAATTCAAGTGTCAAAGCAGGAACTTTAAGAATATTGAAGTAGTTTCTGAATAGCTAGTCCAAAGAGCATTAGGAGGACGAGAGCAGTTGGAAGCTCTGAGATGAAACTCCTTTACGAACTCGAGGCGTTCCTAAAGTAGCATAAATCAAGTTCAGCACAATTTGTTGAGATTAAAATTTACTCCAATGAGCAGTAATACCATAAACCAGATGCTTATCAAAATTTATGACTGAGAGAAAATTAAGTACCTCAAAGAATATATCTTTATATATGTTCAGGTTATTGCTCAACCATGTCTCCAAGTCTATCAGTTCTTTGCGAGAAGCAAGGGCAGCAAGTCTAATGCTGAAAGAATAAGGAATCATATGTAGTATATGCGATAGAATCTGAGACATAAAATAGATACTTGAGTACACACACTAGAAATGGATGGAAGGTGAGGGTATGCAAGACCAGACGGGAAACAAAAACTTGTGGCTTCCCAATCAACTACAAACTACTTTAGTAATCTCAGCATTCAATGTGTATTCTTGAATAATCTCATTTTTCAATTATCAACCATTTCATTTTACGTTCAATGTTAGCCAGATTAGCCAAGCAAAAGCAAAGAAGGTTATAGTCACTTCTTCAGATGAAAAACCTACAAGCATCATCAATTTGGGAGTAAGTAGTAACTGCTAGCATACTCAATCTAGAATGTTCACAATGCGACAACTGATTGTGAAATAGGCACAAACTTTATGATATCACTATGACGTATAGCAACTTAATTATGAATAGTTTAGAAGTTCTCCGGAACACACTATGACTAATATACGAACTTAAACCAACAACATCCAACACTGAAAAATTCATAAAATCATTTATGATAGCCGAAAACAATATCTGTTTCATTTAATTTGACACTCTTTTCTTTTTTGTTTGTTACAAATATAATGATACATTTTTACTTTTGAAAGCTCAACTTTAAAATTTTCGTTTTACACTTAATGACATGCCCTTATAGCCATAAAAATGTCATGACATGTTTAAACTCATAAGTTTTAAGGTTACTTTTGGTATGTCCCGGAAGTTTTTCTATCTTAAACTCTTAAGTCCAATCAAACACCGAATCATAAAATGAAACCGCGAATAGTATCAACTTTATGCTTTGGTCAACATGGAGAGAAAAATCCAAATACTTAAATTGGAAAAAGAAAATCCAACCTTTAGTTTATGACAGGCATCCAAGAATCTGCACATATTCTGCGGGTCAATCTTCACCGCATCTACAAGACCCCATGACAAGATGCTAGGATTGACATTCCAAAGATGTTAAATCATTCCACTCGCAGCAGCATTTTTTAGCATAATAGGGAAAACAACAGAGGACACTTGATGCTGAAGGAGATTAATATATGCAGTCTGCAATTATTCAAAGGCAGTGATTAATCTAGCTAGCTAGATGAAAGTAGAAAATAAGGGTGTGTTTGGTATGGAAGAAAATATTTTCTGGAAAATATCATGTTTGGTTGGTCAAATTTGAAATAACATGTTCCTTAAAAATGAGGAAAATGACTTCCCTAATGAAAGGAAAAACAAGTTCCATAAGTGGCCTTCCACGTTAATTATCTCCTCCCCACCCTCTTACATACTACACCTCCACCCCCACCCCCATAGTCCCTATCCCCCAACCTCCAACACACTGCACCTCCGCACCCATCCCATAGCCCCATCCCCCACACTCCTACCCTCCACCCCACCCCCTGTTTGCGTAGATTATATAAAATATTTTTCGGATAATATTTTCTACTTACTTACCAAACACCAGAAATTAATTAGTGGGAACACCATAAAATAAGTAAAAATCCACTGATTTTCTAGGAAAGTATTTTTCAAGAAAACATTTCCCGTGAAAAATATTTATTTCCTTAGAACCAAACACACCATAAAAGGAAAGATTCTTAATTAATGCAAGGCTAGTACATTTGTGTGGGCTATCCCAAGAAGCAAGACTTCAGGGCAGTGCTTAAGAGGGTACTTGAGAATGGATAGCACAGAACTGGATTGGCCTTTCTCAGTCAACTTGCAAAGAATTTCCAGAAGCTCAACATACAGCCACGCATGATTTGCACGTCTAATTTGAGCCTTATGTTCATTCACAGCATCAATACGCCTGAAAAAATACAGGACCAATTGAGAGTTACATCACTAAACTTTATCCACTATAACGGTAAAGTCGGGATCACATTAAAACAACTCAACTTTACCTGCTATAACAATAAAGCCACAAAACAATTTTTTGTCACAATAGGTAAATGAATTTTACCTACTATAATGACAGAATCTACGCATAAAGTTAATGTTAAAGCTTAATTAATGTTAAAGGTACTTTACCAGTAGCGTAGAATGTGCAAAAGTAAATACTTCAGGAGGCACCGAGACAGCGTATTGAAGTAAAGAGAGCTGACCTTCAGTATTTTTCCAGAGAGAACCACAAATAGCTTGAAGAGGAAAGGGATCCTGCATTTGCAGCAGAATAAGCAATTTTAATGCTTCTACTATTTGATGATACCAGAAAAAGAATGGCCATGCATACATTACCAAACAAAATTCACTAACCAAAGAGAGGGAACCGTATAAAAGAAGAAGGTATGCAAATAGAACCAGAAGCTTTAATAAGAAAATTAGGAGATCAATTCATCCAGTTTACAGAGGAACATAGACTAGTAACTAAAATTATACATGTCCCTCTTTACCAAACATGCTCGGACTCCACATCTTTGAATGCCTAATTCATTTTCCATACTTATATATGTACTGTATATATTATAACCAAGAAATCTGTGGGGAAAATTTCGAAAGTCGATCTGTAATGGGTCCGTCACTCTATCCTTCTCCGCTTAAATATCAGCCTTTTGCTTGAGGCAAGGGTCGAACCCGTGACATGCGCCTAACCTAGAGGCAGACGTAATGCATGAGCTATGAGATCAACCGAACCTAGTAACTTTGGCTAAGACGCAAATGACAAGCTATGCTCTTACATCTAGATCCGCCTCTAGCCTAACTCACATATAACAAGCTACACTCTTAGACCAAAGCCTTTGGTCCTTCCGGTTCCCTATAATATTAGAATTCCCTAGTATATTAGAACTGGAAAGAGAAAGTCTTTGGGTGAGAGAAAGAAGCGGTACCTTGCAGGAATGTCTATAAATGGACATAAAAAAGTGAAATGCTGCTTCATTGGGATTAAAGAAACCCTCATGATCTAGATTCTCAACAACAGTTACCCAGTTTAGTCCAGGAGCCTGCAAACACCAGCCATAGTTGGTGAAACTATTTTATCATCATGCAAAACTGAAAAACTATATTATGTGTCTCATACAACTTTTTTTTGGTTAAGAGGATATTTCTATTCATTAATCAAACTTAAGAGTCATTACATAGAGAGACTAGCCTAGGCAACATAGCACCCATTCCGTCTCTTTCGCTCACAGAACTGACAATAGTCGTCTCTTTCGTCTCACACAACTGACAATAGTTGTGTGAGTCTTCTTTTTGTCTCACAAAGTGATGGACCCATTTCTTACATTTTTGAGTCCACTAAATTGCGAGACAAGAAAAGCCAAACAACTGTGGGGATAGTATATGATACTTTTCCCTTAAGATATAAGGAAAAACTATTTTTATTAGCTTCTTGACATTAGAAAAACTACCGCTGCTATCATTATAAAACATTTATTTTCAACATAATTTGATCAAATGCCTCAACTTTTTAAAAAATAACTAAGTAGTACAACATTTCTTGTAAAAGATAAGCACTTTCAATTTCCCAAAAGCAAAAGGAAATAAGGACAACTCACAAGCTGCTTTAGGGCATCAACAAGGACATCAGCATTCCAAGAAGTCAATGATGTTAGATCAGATATCTTTATTGTGCTGCCAATTAGAGCATCATGGTATGTTGACAACAGTTTCTGATTGTCCTCAAGACCTGCTGTGCTGATTACCATACCAATTATCCTACCAATGCTCGTTTCGCTGAGTGGCAAAAATGAGGATAACATTTCTTTGCATTGTGATATATCATCACTGTATCCACAACTTACCTTCCCCATTTCTGACAGTTCAAAAAATATTTACACAATCAAGTCAGTAGCGAAACTAGAAGTTTATACAGAAGGACTTCAAGAAACTATTTGAACATGATTATAGTTGAGATTTGAACTTGTGATTAAAAACAACTTTTAAACATAACCCCCCGTACTACTTCACTACTCGCTAAAATCTTTCCTTATTTCAAGTTTCAATAGTTTATATATAAACGACAAAATTGTTTTTGTCTTATTTGCGCAGTATAAGTTTTCAGCGAGGATCCTTTAGAATCCTTTATGCCTAGCTCCGCACCTGAGTCAAGTCACTTACAATGTAATTAGTAACTATAGATAAATCTTTATAAAAAGTATTAACATGATTGGCAACGTCAATATAAAAATGATAACCTACCATCATAAGTTAAAATTTAATGATAGTGTAAATATTCATGCCAAAAGAGAGAGAGTGTAAATAATATTACGATTTGGCCATGAATGAACAAATAGAATAATAATCTCACAAAAAAAACTTATTTGCTGGTACTATTGTCATTCCAGAATGATGCAAAGTTCTGTTACTGAAAAATCCATCATAAGGCCCTTAAAGATACTTCCAAATCACAAAAACCACAACAGAAAAATTCCCAAATATTTCAGTTGGTCCCTTGTACACATATTCCCCATCTACCTTAAAATAAGTCTTAGTATTGACCAATAGTTCTTCCTCATCGAGAGGCAGGGGCGGAGCTAGAGCATTGTTTATGGGTTCGGCGGAACTTAGAAGCTTTGACTTAAATCATGTATGTATGTTGAAGAATCACTTGACATGTACGAATAATTTATCAAGAATTCAGGAAGTCCCATTTTCTATAATTCAGAACCTACAAACTCAAAATCCTAGCTCTGCTGCACCAAGGCATTAATATCTATGATGGGCAAGTTAAAGTATTATAGTAGCCTCATTTGTTTGCACTTATTGGAGGTCTGAATCTGAATGGTTGTCTGAATCTGAATGGTTCAGACCTTAAGCCATTAAGTACATTTGTTTGCATTAAGATCTAAGCACTTATTGGGTTTGAATAGATCTTAATCATTAAGATCTTGAACTAAGTCTTAATATCATTAAGAGGTATTTGAAATTTTTTTTATCACCAGCTCTAACCCCAACCCCAACCTTCCACCTCAACCCCACCCCCACCCACTCTCCACTCCAACCCCACCCATCCACCTCAACCCCACCCCACCACCCACTCACCCTCCACTCCAACCCCCCACTCCCCACCACCAACCCCAATCCCACCCCACACCACCCTCCCCCACTCCCTAGTCCCCACTACCCCACCTCCCACCACCAACCCCGCCCCCACTCCCCACTAGCCCCACCTCCCACTACCAACCCCACCTCCACTCCCCACTACCGCCCACCCCTCATCCCACCACCCACTCACCCCTTCACCCCCACTCACCTTACACCACGACTACAAAACATCTCCACCATTATTACCATTACTAGTGAACATAAATGTTTCGTTTGTTTTTATCAAATAATATTTTATTTTATTAAAATTGTATTTATTTTCTACTATTTAGTTACTTTTTAATTTGAATTGTATATTTATTATGTTTAAATAAATACATTATGCACATTCAGATATTAAAAAACAGACAGTCTTAATCATTCAGTTTTCGGACCTAGAGACAACATATCATTCAGATACACATTCAGATTCAAACGTCTTAATCTTAATGAAAACAAATGAGGCCAGAATAGATACCTTTGGATACTTATAAAATTATGTATACTCCACTAAGGTAAATTGTAGGACCAAAAGTGAGGAATGTACGTAAACCTAGGTACAACGCTAAATACGCTTTGATTGTTCGCAGCAAAAACCCTATACGATTAAGAACGAAAATTCAGGATATATATATGGTGCGTTTGAATTCATATGGAGAAAAATAATTTGCCTTGGGAAGTCATTAGAAAATAATTGTCATAATACAAGGTAACAAAACATCAGTAAACTTCAATCGCAGAAAACCAACCGATGCATGTGCAACCACATCATCATTTAGTATTTAGTACCAGTAGTTTTGTATTTTTTTTAATGTAGTTTTCAAATATGTAAATATTATTATAAAGTATTCGAAGAATCTATATTTAAAATTATAGTAAAAGAAAGAGTTCCTCAAATAAATCAACCCTCATATAAATTGGGACAGAAGAAATACTGATTTACTTACACATATGTATATTATTTTCTATAGGCATGATATATTTTTTTCCAAAGGGTGATCAACTGACCACCCTCTATCTATATAGCTACACATGTTTAATACATCCTGAGTGGAAATAAAGAGAGTGAAGTGGGATTTTCGTGTATAACCGCCTCCACCTCCTTCCTTATTTGTACTTATTATTTTTGAGTATCATTTATTATTAATAAAAAAAAAAAGCCGCTCAAAGTAAATACCTGAGTAGTCCAATATTCGCTTTAAAAAATTGGATTCTCAGGAAGTTTATTGGGCTAGCAAAGGGTAAAAATCAACTGGAAAAGGATCGTGGCAGAGTTATAACAAGACATTTTGAATTAGAACTCTATTAGGTGCGGAGTTTGTTAAGGAGCTTTTTATCCTAATATGAAACTTCCCAACACCCCAATGCTGGTAATAGATACCCAGTGGAAATTCAGAAAAAAAAAAAAAAAGGTAAAAATCTTAGGCACTCAATATTTATTTTAGCAAAACACATCAACTTATCATGATTAAATAATTTAATAAGCAGGGAATACTCAATACAATCAGTGCCCAAAAACTGAAACAATAAGATGTCATAAACCTCTAAATGATATTAATGTACATTTGTATTTTAAGTTCACTCTTTTAATCTTTTAGATGCAAAACTATAAAGTTATCACTTTAAGAAATAATTTCTGTAAAACTTTATTTAATGGACAAATAAGTATAATTAATCCAGAAAAATCGGGTTCGGGTTTAAATTGGAACATGAAACTGTTATAAAAAGAGAAAAGGAAAACAAATGTAGGGGAAGGAGGAAAAATAATAACTAGTGAAATAAGTATATATATGTACTAATCAATTAGAGACAAAAACTTCACTTAATTTGCTCACTTATTTTTTTTAATCAAACTGCTACCTTTATTTCATACCGAGAAAAGAATTACACTTGTGAAAGAGGGGACCAGAGTTCCACCCCTTTCCTGGTACTTGAGAGCTTAGGATAAGCTCTATGCTCTTTGTAAGTAAATATTTAAAGACACAAACAACTCCTATTACAAACTCAATATTATTATGGTGGATCAAAAGAAACTTCTGTTGCTTTCTTCCTTCTAATGCTGAGTGATGCCATCTCTATTCTGTCTAGCTGCATTAATCCCCTAATGTGCCTTGGAACACCTGTGAAATCTGTGAACACCAGATATTGTTTGTGACTATGACTGATAGAGGCCAGTTTGTCTGCTACCTTGTTTGCTTCTCTATAGCAATGCTGTACCACTACTCCTTTCAGATCCACTAATTCCTCTATCTTTTCCACAATGTCTATCAACCTCCATGGACTGCTTGCTCGTTCATTTACAGCCTCCACCAAAAGACTCGAGTCAGCTTCAGCTATTATCTTGTTCATGCCTTTGTCTACACAGTGTCTGAGCCCATATAACATTGCCTTCCCTTCAGCCCAATTGCTAGTTCCCGAGCCCAAGTAGATTGAATATGCTAAGATGAATTTACCATTGCAATCCCTTATCACACCTCCAGCTCCACATAGGCCTTCTACACAACTACCATCACTGTTTACCTTGTAGAATAAAGGTTGGGGCTTTTTTCATTTCACCAGCTTGTACATTCTGTGATCCATTTGTTCATCAATTAACATCTGCAAACCTTGCCATTGTGTATCTCCTCTTAGCTTACCAAACTTTTGTCTGACTAATTGCACTATATTCTAGGATACCAATGTAATTGACCTCTGCCTTGAGTGATTCTCCTTCTCATACTTCTTAGTACTTATTGACCTCCACAGCTCCCACATGATAAGGTGAGGTAGTATTCTTGTGATAAATTCTGCTACTGTGTTAACAGCTTTGGACTCTCACCATTTGTTCAATAATTGCATTAGATGATTACCACTGGTAGAAATCCCAAAGGGTGCACCAAATGTCAACCACAGAAATTGTGCCAATTCCCCTGACCAGAACATATGCTTAATAGTTTCCAATACTGGTTGACTGCAGCAGCAACAGTCTGTATTTACATTACTCTTCATTCTTGAAACTCTTTCCCCACTTGGTATTTTATCACTGAGTGCCCTCCATGTTATGAATGCCCTTTTGAATGGGACTGCCTTATGCCATATAGCTCTACAGATGCTAGATGAATCTTTTCTTTGTCTCATAATTTGCCAAGCAGATGAAACAGAGAAAACACCTTTGCTGTCAACTGACCAAACTGCTCTATCAGGTTTGCCCTCACCCAGCTCCATATGCATATTATTCAAGATTCCTGATTAACTCTGGCCATTGTACATTGGTATTCTGCTCTTGCCAAGCTCCATCTACCCATACTTCAGTCACTCTTCTGTGCAAAGGCCTAAGGTATGTGTATAAAGGCCCCAAATTTGTCCAATTGTCAAACTAAAGAGATATATCCCCTTTTCCTATAATCCATAGCAAATGTTGTTCAACTTCAAATCTGATCTTACATAATGCTTTCCAGTTCTGGGATTCGCCACTTGCAAGCTTCTTTGTCAAGGGATGAGACCACCTACAATATCTTGCTTTCATAAAATCACCCCATACAGATTTTTTTTGTTCTCAGGATCCACCAAAGTTTAGCTAGGAGAGCCTTGCTCGCATCCTCTATTCTTCTAAAGTTGCCCCAAACCCCAATGTAGGGATGACACAATTTTTGCCATGAAGCCCAGTGAAACTTTGTCTTTACCATCTATAGTACCCCAAAAGAAGCTGGCCAATATTCTCTCTATTTTATTTCATGACACTTTTGGAGGATGAATTGTAGCTAGTATGTGAACTGGCATAGCCATTAAAACATGCCTGATCAATATGGCTTTGGCCCCTGGTGACAAAAGCTTTGATTTCCAACCTCTCACTCTGGCAGTGATTTTATTTCATGACACAATTTCTGTATTTACATTACTCTTCATTCTTGAAACTCTTTCCCCACTTGGTATTTTATCACTGAGTGCCCTCCATGTTATGAATGCCCTTTTGAATGGGACTGCCTTATGCCATATAGCTCTACAGATGCTAGATGAATCTTTTCTTTGTCTCATAATTTGCCAAGCAGATGAAACAGAGAAAACACCTTTGCTGTCAACTGACCAAACTGCTCTATCAGGTTTGCCCTCACCCAGCTCCATATGCATATTATTCAAGAGATTCCTGATTAACTCTGGCCATTGTACATTGGTATTCTGCTCTTGCCAAGCTCCATCTACCCATACTTCAGTCACTCTTCTGTGCAAAGGCCTAAGGTATGTGTATAAAGGCCCCAAATTTGTCCAATTGTCAAACTAAAGAGATATATCCCCTTTTCCTATAATCCATAGCAAATGTTGTTCAACTTCAAATCTGATCTTACATAATGCTTTCCAGTTCTGGGATTCGCCACTTGCAAGCTGCTTTGTCAAGGGATGAGACCACCTACAATATCTTGCTTTCATAAAATCACCCCATACAGATTTTTTTTGTTCTCAGGATCCACCAAAGTTTAGCTAGGAGAGCCTTGCTCGCATCCTCTATTCTTCTAAAGTTGCCCCCAACCCCAATGTAGGGATGACACAATTTTTGCCATGAAGCCCAGTGAAACTTGTCTTTACCATCTATAGTACCCCAAAAGAAGCTGGCCAATATTCTCTCTATTTTATTTCATGACACTTTTGGACGATGAATTGTAGCTAGTATGTCAACTGGCATAGCCATTAAAACATGCCTGATCAATATGGCTTTGCCCCCTGGTGACAAAAGCTTTGATTTCCAACCTCTCACTCTGGCAGTGATTTTGCTGATAATCTCGAAATAGAAAACAGTTTTCTGCCTACCAATAGCCATTGGGCATCCCAAATCTACTATTGGTCTTCCTTTATATGCCTGTGATTTCTGCTATTCTGTCAATCCTTCTTTGTGACATCTCTGATGACAAAATAAAACTCTTAGCCTTATTCACTACCTGATTAGAAGTGTTCTCATAAGTATTCAGTGCCTTCATCAATAGCTTCACTGACTTAGTTCTCCCACTAGAAAACAGAACTATATCATCTGCAAAGGCTAAATGATTGATCCTTGGCCCCTTCTTATGCATATAAAACTGATCAGTAAACCTTCTTTTCTTCAACAAATTATTCAACAATGCTGATAGCAGTTCTGCACTAATAACAAAGAAGGAAGGGGATAGTGAATCCCCTTGCCTTAATCCGTTACTGGATTTAGAGAAACCATGCCTCCATCCATTTACTATAATGGAATACCAATTGCACGAGATGTATCTGAAAATCATTTCCCCCCATGCTTCTGAGAACCCAACCTCTTCATCATATGACATAAGAATGGCCAGGCTACTCTGTCATATGCCTTGGCCATATCCAGTTTTAAAATCAAATTTCCACCCCTTTGTTCCTTCTCCAGATCATTATTGAGTTCTTGTGCTAGAAGTATATTCTCAGAGATATGTCTGCCTCTAATGAATCCTGACTGATTAGGAGAGATGATCTTAGGTAGCATATGTACCAATCTAGAGTTCAGAATCTTGGCCAAGATCTTGCTAAAGACATTGCACAAGCTCATAGGTCTCAAGTCAGACGGCTTTTGAGGGAACTCTACTTTTGGAAGCATAACCAGGCTCGTATGTGAGATGAATTTGGGAATTGATGCACCTTTGAAGGAAGCCAGTACTGCATTATGAACATCTGGAGCAATAATTGACCAGCTCTTCTGATAGAAAAGTGCATTTAGTCCATCTGGGCCTGCTGCACTTGTCGGATCAATAGCAAAGACATTGTTTTTAGTCTCCTCCAATGTTGGTAATGCAGTTAGCATTGCATTATCCTCTTCTGTCAACTTGCTTTGGATGATATCAGTAGGAGTAAGGTCTCTTGCGCTAGTGTCTGTATTGAATATTTTTTGGAAGTACTCAATTGCATCACTAGCTACCTCCTTATTTCCTTCCTTCCACTGCTCAGCTTCATCTTGTATTTTCTGAATACCCAATTTTCTTCTTCCTCCTGTGATTACTGCATGGAAGTATGTTGTATTCTTGTCACCATCCACTAGCTAGTTTGCTTTTGCTTTTTGCATTAGAAACATCATCATGGATTTTTAGATACTGCACATACTTAGCCTTGGCCTTATTCAATTCAACTCTATGTACAGGTGAACAGGATATAGTCAAAGCTTCCTCCAAATCTGCTTCTCTAATCGCTTGGTTCTTCATATATGTCTCCAAATGTCTCCCTTGACCAACCACTAAGCCTTTTACTGCATCTAAAATTTTGAAACCTTTTATTTATGATAACTAGAAAGATTATATATTATCTACGATATTGCAAAATATCATGGAACTCCAACACAAATTAATGCGAATCGGCTTTTTTATCCTTCATAAGGGTATTGAATGTTGGATAAAATATAATTAATAATTTAAAAACTTCATTGTTTGACCTTTTTATAATTTGATATAAAATTATATCACAAGAAAATTACATAAAAATTATAAATAATTTCATTATTTTTTTATGTTCAATATTATTTGATTTTTAGTTCATGAAGAATTTCATTATTTCCTTGTATGATGACATTAGGAATAAAATATATATCCTTTTCAAGTTTTTTATTGTTTAAAATTTTAAAAATTAAGAAAACAGTAAGTGAGTCGGAGCATTAAATGCCATTTCAAGCCTTTTAATATAGAAATTCGGAATTTTATTGTATAGTGATATAGAATGCATTAAATCTTCTTTCCAATTTTTTAAGTTTTAATTTCAATATCTCTATAACTAAAATTTAACATTTTTCAGCCAAAGTCTTGTTATAACCACTAGAAGATTAACTTATGTGTCAAAAAGTTACAATTAATATTTAGAAAAGTGCATTATTACCTTGAATGATCATTGATAGTTTCAAGTGCATTCGTGTTTTGATGATTGTCAAATTGTTTGTAACCCGATAGAGACCTGGTCTGTAATATGCTCTCTGTGCACCTTGCACTGTCGGCAGAGACTGTGTAACGACCTGTTCGATCATTATTGCATTTTTGACCATTTTGCCACCGTTGACCCATCCCCGAGCCCCATTAGTACTATTTTGACCCACGGGGATAGGTGGAACGATTCCCTAAGCATTTGGGTGAGTCTTGACGTGACTTTTGGAAAAATTGGCTTTTAAGTGAAAACCATTTGACTCATAGTTGACTTGGGTAACAGACCTTTTTCAGAATTCCGTCGATTCCAAGAGGTCCGAATGATCATTTGTGACTGATTGGTGGATTTGGTTCGGTTCCCAATGCACTCGGGTGTGTTTGGGACTAGTGTTGGAAAGTTGGTTTTGGGGTTTTGGGGGTTGACTTGGTCAACAAGACTCTGTTGGGAAATCCGAGGTCACGGGCGAGTTCCTAACGCGTCTTTATGTATATCTACATATCTGGTTTGTATGTATAGGGTCTCGAGTGATAATCGGATGTCGGAATGAGTTTGTGGTACTTGTATTAATTTTGGTTTCTGGTGTACCGCAATAGCGGCACCCGCCGCAAAAGCGACTAAGTGCATTTCTAGGTAACCGCTATAGCGGTGGGGTGAGCACTGAAGCGAGACTATTATAGCGGTCCCGTGATCGCAGAAGCGGTTGACGGGCAGTTTCTTCATTTAATGGCTTAATAAAACACCAACACTTATGTCATTATTCTAGTCTCATAACCTTAAGCTTTGGAGGCGAATTTAAGGGTTTTCGGGAAGATTCTTCATCAAGGTAATTCTCTTGGTCTTAGATTCCTCAAGTTATTATTCCTAATCATGATCTAATGCTAGAAATCTATAGAATCAAAGAGGGATTAAATGGGTTTTCATGAAAGTTTCTTAAAAAGGGATTTAGACTTCCTAAGTTGATTATGTTGATGAAATTGGCTAAGATAATTATAGGATCTGATGTATTCAATGTGGTTAAGCATGTAGCATCCATTATTAGAGGTTAATTCTTGAATTGAAAAGCTAGAGTTTATACTCAAATTTGGGGTTTTTTCCTAGAATCCGAATTTAAGTGATTTGTTAGTTCTTCTAGCTTATAATTGATGGGAATTGATCAACTAGTACATTAATTTCATGTTGCGACCTATAGATTCTTTATTCTATCTTTCTAGTTCATAAATCCTATTCCATAGGTTGGGATTTGGGTCTTGAATAGAAGTAAGGCTTGAATGATGTTTCTTCTTAATTCTAATTTCATGATTCTGATATGTTTAGACTTCCATTATCCCGAGGCGCAAAGGAAGGGAAAGACTAAGGTTTGATTATTGGAGACTTTGTTGTTCGGCTCTCCAGGTAGGTTATGGTTTACCTTATGGTGAGACTTCAATTAGTGAAGCGTATGTTTAGACGATATTGTCGGAGAATGCATGTAAACCTTTGGGTATGAAGTTGGGTTGGATATTGTCTTAGGTTGGGCCTTGTTGTATGATTTTGGGGCTAGCCACCCCGTTGTGTTGAATGACTTATCTTGTTCTATTTGCTTATTCGTTCGTTGCCACGTTGAGACATTAGGTAATTGTGACGAGTGACGTATCATGACTATGATATTGCGGTACTTTACTTGATTGACATTGAGATGAGATTGTGATTTCATTGTGGCTTATTGTGTAGCCTTATTATTGATATTACTTGTGTGCCATGTGTGGTACTATTTGGGATTGAATTGGTTGTTGATATTACATTGCATCGTATTCATACTCATTTTCATGATACATTGATATTTCATGGTTATGGTACTGATGATGATAAGTGAGAGAGTGTAGCCTCCAAGGTCTCTGCCGGAGAGCGTAAAAGAAAGATGAGAGTCTGTGATCTGAGGTTATTTATCGGAACGGACTGAGTGTACGTTGCCCGAGGTTTCTTGTTGGGAACAAATGAGTGTATGATGCCCGAGGTCTCTTGCCGGGATCAAGTGAGTGCTCGTGATCTGAGGTCATTTTTCGGAGCGAGTGGTACATGGACTTCGCTGGTCCTCCATGGGTTGTGCTGTCGAGATATGATGTTCCATCGTCGGAGTACATGTGTACGGTGCATATGCATTGCATTCATCATACATACATTATTGCATTACATTGTAACTTTTGGTTTCCTGTGATATGTTGTGATACGGTTGTGATATCTTTGGTTCGAAATGATTATGCTGAGGCTTGGTACAGTTGGGCTTAGATGCTATAACATAGGTGATGATTGTTGTGATATGATTGTGGTGTACTTTTTCGGATTGATTATACTGAGACTTGGCACAATTGGGTTTAGATGCTATAACATAGGTGATGACCTGTATCGTGGATATGGACTTGTGTTGACTTGTACTTTGTTGGTTTATCTGTTTATCTGCTTTGTCGTCTTTATATACGTTAGCTAGTCTTAGTCGTCCTACCAGTACTTGTTATTTGTACTGACCTGCACTTGTTGCATTCTTTTATGAATGCAGAGTACCAGGTGGGATCCACTTCTACTTCTCATGGCTGATATTCAAGGATTGCTGATTTGAGTCTCTTCAGGGTGAGCATGAGGACGTTCGTTGCCCGAAGACTCTTCCTTTTATTATGTCTTTATTTCCATTCCGAGATATGATTTTTAGACTATTTATGTATTATTATTATTATTATTATTATTATTATTATTATTATTATTATTATTATTATTATTATTATTATTATTATTATTCAGACTTGTAGTATTTAGTTAGATGCTCTTGTATGACCAGACGTATACTAGGGGTAGATTTCATTTACTTCCGCACTTAGATATATTATATCGTGAGACTTACGTTAATTTACTTTCTTTCGCTATTTTATATTAATTGTGAATGTTGGGTTAAGGGTTCGCCTACCGAGATAGAAAAGGTAGGTGCTCGCACGACTTAGTGAAATTGGGTGGTGACAGACAGCTGTAAAGCCGAGCCACTTGCTACACACAAGTACAGCTGTGAATTGGCCCATGCTTTAGGTCAAAGTGAATGAGTGGTCTCTATCCATCCCACATGCTCCCACTATATATACAACATGATGGCAACATATAGAGCAGACTTGAAAACCTAATCAAAATCGAGCAAATCCTTGCCGTCACAAGTTCTCAAGTTCTCTCAAGACCAAGTCACTTGCAAAACTGAAGAACCCGATCCAGACACAGATTTAGTCTAAAGCTCTTTATGTTGTTGTAAGTCTTTATTCGTTTGTGCTTAAACTGTAAACCTATTGTTCTTGTTTAGAAGCTGTTTGTAGGTGCTTTAAATTCTCAAAGTGTGCTTGTTGGAAGTGTGTTAACACAAGCTTTTTGAGTGGTACACTAGGCTAGATTTAGTCTAGGTGTATTAGTTTCCTTGGCTAGAGTTAGTCAAGTGGAGGTGCTTACAATCCGTGCATTGTAAGGGTGGAGGGACTATGAGAGTTAGTTCCTAGGTTACAACTATTGTAAGGGTGAGGGATTATGGGAGTTTATTCCTAGTTTGCGATAGGTTGTAATCGGAAGTTGCTCGTGTGGTGGAGTTGAAATCCTACTAGGGTAGGTCGTGATTTTTAATCTCTTGAGCAAGAAGTTTTTCACGGTAACATCCTTTGTCCTTTACATACTACATTGCATAACGAAACTGGTACACAACCAGGTCCCTCATACATTATTTGGTGGACGCATAGCCTGCGTCAATTGGTATCAGAGCGGGTACTTTCTAAAGGGTTAACACCTAGAAAGAATCTGTGAAATGGCAGCCCCACCAAATATGGAAGAAGGTCAGTCATTCAAAGACCTCCCAAATTTAATGGAAAGTACTATGGATGGTGGAAGACTAGGATGTACGATTTCATCATGGCTGAAAACTCAGAGCTATGGGATGTCATCTGTGATGGTCCCTATATCCCAGTTCACACAAGTGATGATGGTAAAAAGACCACCGTCAATACGAGAAAGGAATACAACGAAGCTGACAGAAAAAGGGTGGAGAAAAACTATAAAGCCAAGAAGATTCTCGTGTGTGGAATAGGACCGAATGAGTACAATCGAATCTCAGCTTGTTCAACAGCAAAAGAGATCTGGGAAGCTCTTCAAACTGCCTATGAAGGAACAACTCAGGTAAAAAACTTCAAGATCGACATGCTCACCACCGAGTACAAGATGTTCAAAATGAAAGGGCGTGAATCCATTCATGAGATGCACACCAAATTCACCTCCATAATCAATGAGCTTCAGTCTCTTGGAGAAGTCATCACAACCACTAAGCTGTAAGAAAGTTGCTTGGTGTATTACCTGACTCCTAGGATAGCAAGGGTAAATGCTATCTCTGAGGCCAAGGATCTCAGCAAATTGACAGTCGATGAGCTCATTGGGAACCTTAAGACTCATGAAATGAAGATGATTATGAAGAAGGAAAAAAAAATGAGGTGAAGAAGGAGAAAAGCCTAGTTCTCAAAGCTGCAAGAGGAGACTCAAGTGATGACGAGTCTGAAATGGCATATCTCATGCAGAGATTTCACAAAATGATCAAGAGAAGTGGGGGATTTCCCAGAATAGGAAGGTCCAGTAGAAATTTTAAGGGAAATGACTACTGCTGCCATATATGTGGGAAACCGAGTCATTTCATGAAAGACTGTCCGAGTCATTTCATGAAAGACTGTCCTCAAAACAAGCAGGACAGTTATGACAAGACTGCAAAGGGGAACCAGGTCCCCGATAGGAGTTTCAGAAGGAAAGAGGCTGCTGATGAGATTGTGAAGCAAGCACTTGCAGATTGTGAAGCAAGCACTTGCAGCTTGGGGAGACTCCTCAAGTGAGTCTGAGGATGAAAATGACAAAGGGGAATTGTCCATGATGGCAATTGATGATGGAAAAACTGAGCATGAGTCAGACCTTGCACTCACGGCTAGATCTGACACGAATAATGATGATGATGATGAGAACAAAGAGGTAAATTTCTTCGATATAAAGAAAAACCTGAGAGTTTACTCTCAAAGGAAACTCATATCACTGTCAGGCGTGCTGATTGATGCGTATCACGCCCTGGTCGCAGAGACACAGGAGTTAAATCTTACTCTTGATGAAATAGAACTGGATAGGGAGGAATTGTGTGTGTTAGCTAAAGATATGAAGAATCAAGTTCATGAGACAAAACCAACAAAATATCTTGTTGGAAAGTCAAGTAAGAAAAGATGAGGAAATCTCCTTCAAAAGAAGAGGAGAAGCAAGAAAGAGATTTTTGGAGCTTAAAGAGGAGCTGAAGAAAGTAAAGCTGAACCTCACTGCTGAAACTAAAAAGAATGAGCAGCTCAAGAAGGGCTTAGAATGGGCTAAGTTAGATCTTGACAAAACTCTTAAATAGATCTAGTTGTCTGATGAATTTACTTCCAGAAATGAGAGCAATGGAAATAGCAAAAGAGGACTTGGCTTTGTGGAGGAGAAGGCGCCCTACAATTTTCACAGCAATCATGATCTCAATATGGAAAACTGGGCATGCACACATGGTGGACAAGCTGATCACTACCAGGAAGCCTTTGAGACAAGGACTGAATCTATTCACACACAAAGGAATTATGTCAAGAAGGGAACGAGAAAGAAAGGAACAGGTCCTCAAAAGAAAAGATCTCGAAGAAGAAAAGGAACATGTTGCCTGAGTGGGATAGAAGGACCTTGATCCATCCTTTCTACAACTACAAAGGACCCAAGTGGTTTGGGTTCCCAAATCCAACTACTGACATCGCCTAAAAGGGTGGGAGAGAGAAGGAGAGGTCAATATAAAGTGATAAATCGTGACAGCTCCAAGATGAAAGACTGAGGTCAAACGGTCTCCTTTTCAAAACCCATATAGCAGGATGTGTGTTGTATTAAGATGAGTTTCTTTTACAAATGGTGCAGGAAGGGATCTCTCAATGACTACAAAAGAGGTATACATACATGGGAGGACCAGGAGAACTTAAGCACAAGCAATTCTGCACAGTTCACAGTGATTGCTAATATATTCAAATAACCGTTCAGAGACCTGGTCTCCGTATCTCAGGTCAGTAATCCTTTCAGTACTTATAAATGTATTTGAAATGTGAAATTGCCAAATAAATTATTTATCCTTTCCTCTTCCAATAAATTTCAAAATAGGGTCTGTGCCAAATCGTCACCACTCACTTAAAGCAATCTGTTGTCCTCTATTACACCTATTCCAAAAGCGTCACCTCAATCTCTTTAAAGAACGTCCCTCTCATCCTATCCTCTCTTCACTTCCCCAAACCTTCTAAGCACAAGACTTCATTTGTACATCTGTCTCGTACAATATTCAGTCCAAATCGCTCCACTTCTCTGTCTTGTTACCAAGTTCTTGCCAAACATCACCAATCCTTTTCAAGCCTAAGCAAGTAGACTCATTCGATACAAAAAAATAAAAAATTCATAGAGAAAGATGGTGGGTGAAAGAAGCATTTTCTTGATCTTAAGTTGGAAGGTGATAGAAGTGAAAATGTGGTCTTCAGAGTCAAGTTGAGAGAGGAGCCATAAATGAAGGATTTGATGGAAATGGTGGAATTTCAGGAGTGGAGTCATCTCTTTACTTAACCACCGCTATATGTATATGAAGCAGAAGTGGTTGAATTCTATAAGAATCTGCTCTGTATAAGTGATAATGCTCTGGTCCTAACAAGTGAATCTGACAGAGTATGTGCTCACTGAGTCGGTACTTGGGAAAATCTTGGGAGTAAAGATAGCGGGACTGAGAGATGTAGTAGATAAGAGATCTCCAGAACTCAAGAAGGTCATTGTTAAAGTTGCAAGTTCAGCAACAAAAGCTAGTCTCTGTAAGAGTGAGCTTAAGCCTGAGCCTCAACTAGCTTTCGAGTTTGTCAGCAAGGGGCTTTTTCCAAGGATGGAGGGAAGATCTAACATCATGGTAGCAGAACCGAGTCTAATGGAAGCTCTTACACATTTTGAACCAATCAACTTGCCAGACATCATGATAGAGAGAGAATGAGTAAGGTGGCGTGAATTATGCAAGGAGAACCTGGTCTCCGGTCTGTAAGAAATGGTAGACCCTCCTTGGGAACGAAGGACCATGTTCTCTCTATGGCTACCTTGAAGGAGTGTAAGGTTGTGCCACAGGGACCAGGCGTTGATAGTCCATCCACCCTCTCAATTCTAATTGAAGCCCAAGAAGCGGCAAATGCAGAGCTTAACCAGCTTAGGGAGGAAAATGCCCTTCTAAAAGCCCAACTGGCTGAACGACCGAAAGAACCAGGTTCCGGTCGAGAATCAAAAAATTGATTGAGAAACTACGGCAGAGAGGGATCAGTTGAGAACTCAAGTGGACGCACTCAGAGATGAGATGATGAAGGATTGCCAAGCCCATAGACATTGACCTATATTTGTTCAGCTCCTTCAAGTCTCTACACTGTCCAGAAAATCCTTCCTAGCCCCTATCCCTTTTGCATAAAATTGAAGTCACCTTTTCCTGAATTTTGGCAGATTTGTAGCTTAACTATCATTTATGTATACTGAATTGATTACTATCTGCACTTGTTCTGATCTATCTATTGACATATTGTTGTGTTCCTGTGCATTATTGCTAGCTTGCTTTTCTCTATCTTACTCATGATTATGTTGCCCCTGTGGCTTTGAGTTAATATATCTGAACTTCTTGTTGGCTGTGCTTTAATCTTTTTATGATGCCAAAAGGGGGAAGATATAATTATATAGTGAAAAAGTGAACTAAACTGATTGTGACAAGGGGGAAGAACTGGAAGATTGATATGTGATGATATTGGGGCAATTTTTGTCTTCCAGTTGAAAATGGTATTATGTTGCTAACATATTGCAGGTGCCTTGACAATGATGGTCTGCTTCGCAGGGGGAACAAGTGGGAAGCTGGTTCTCAGGGGAAAGATAGTCTATGAGTTTGTCATCATCAAAGAGGGGAAAATTGATAGTTCCAAGTGCATTCGTGTTTTGATGATTGTCAAATCGTTTCGTAAATCCGAGATAGAGACTGGTCCGTAATCGCTCTCTGCGCCGTGCACCTTGCGAGACAGAGACAACTATAAAGCCGAGCCACTTACTGCACACAAGTACAGCTGTGAGTTGGCGCACGCTTTAGGTCAAAGTGAATGAGTGGTCTCTATCCATCCCACATGCTCCCACTATAAATAAAACATGATGGCAACATATTCAGTAGACATGAAAACCTAATCAAAATCGAGCAAATCCTTGCCTTCACAATCTCAAGTTCTCTCAAGAACAAGTCACTTGCAAAACTGAAGAACCCGATCCAGACACAAATTTAGTCTAAAGTTCTTTATGTTGTTGTAAGTCTTTGTTCATTTGTGCTTAAATTGTAAACCTACTGTTCTTGTTTAGAAGATGTTTGTAGGTATTCTAAATTCTCAAATTGTGCCTGTTGGAAGTGTGTTTCCACAAGATTTTTGAGTGGTACACTAGGCTAGATTTAGTCTAGGTGTATTGGCTAGAGTTAGTCAAGGGAGATGGTTACAAGCGGTGCATTATAAGGGTGGAGGGACTATGAGAGTTAGTTCCTAGATTGCAACTATTGTAAGGGTGAGGGATTATGGGAGTTAATTCCTAGTTTGTGATAGGTTGTAATCGGAAGTTGCTCGTGTAGTGGAGTTGAAATCCTACTGGGGTAGATCATGGTTTTTAATCCCTTGAGTAAGGAGTTTTTCACGGTAATATCATGTGTCCTTTACATACTACATTGCATAAGAGAACTGGTACACAACCAGGTCCCTCATACATTATTTGGTGGACGCATAGCCTATATCAATCATGACATTAGAATGTGGTGAATCTTCTTTCCAGGTTTTTGACACAAGAACAGCGCTTACTATTTTGGTACTTTGAACTAAATTACTTACTAATTCATATCTTAAAAAAAAATTGACAACAAGAACCAATGTATCATATTATATCAAATAGCTAACATTTTATTAACTTGAAAGAACCTTTCCCGATATTGTATTTTAGAATTGAACAAGCCCATGTACCAACACAACACATATAGTTTTACTAAATGCATCATAAAATGTACATTGGATCTCTTTTAATTTTTGGTTCCTTTCAAAATTTACACTAGCTAAATCTTCTCCTCTATCTCTCTCTCTCTCTCTCTCTTCTCGTCTCGTCTAGTCTCATCTCGTCTCACAAACCTTTCATCGGCGCTTCAAATTCGCCGGTGCAATTTTTTGGTTTTGTTTGCTTCTGTTTGTTATTTTTGTAACCCTATCTTGTGCAAAACAAGATGAAATCTTGGGTTTAAGTTGTTGTTTGTATAACAAAGATTTAGTCTTTCCTTAATTTCTCTTGTTGATCTTCGTTTAGGGTTTCAGTTTGAATTCATTTTAATTCTTGATTCCTCAGTTGTATATTCTTGTTAATTTTTTCAGTTTAGATATTCTAACATGTGGGTTTCTTGTACGATTCTCTGAATTTGATTTTTATTGCGTGTAGAAGTCTGAGATTGTTGGATTGTGGTTGATGACTTTAGGGTTTCAATTAATAGATGGGTTTTGATCAAAGATTATAAGTTTATTCATGGTTGTGCTTTTCTGTTATGTTATAACTACTAAATAAATATATGAAGGGTTGTCTATTGTGACGCTAAAGACTACATCTCTTGTGTGTGAATACTACAACTATAAACTATAAACTTCTTGCAATGAAGGTGTTGAATGCGCTCACGATTTTCTCTTCGTTGGATAGCAGACCACCAACGACTTCAGAATTACCACACGATACTAAAAGAGAAACTTGTGAGTGGATTGCTAAAATAATTGGAAGAGAAGTGGCTTTTAGGTACCCTTAGTGACGACAAGCTGATAAACGCCATAAATCTTTTTGGGAAAAAGGAAATGCCCTGTCTATTTACTATCACTCAGATGGATGATAAAACACTTTGAGACATGGTTCAAGGCTTCATGAATTCTCTTTCAATGGCATGATTTCCAAATCAGTTCATTGATGCTCTACGTTGTTTGACTTTCTTTCTATAATCTTCAGATTATTAATTTTATTTTTCGTCCACTAGTACTTGTAGATTGCTCATATTATCTAGTTATGGAAGGTATTGAGGTGTGGTACTCGCTTTACAAAATAGTTATTTACTTCAATTTTTATCATTCAACAAATTTTTGTTTCTATCTTTCAAGGCGACAGTATATTGATTAATAAGGTGCCTATACAAATTTATAGTACCACGAGCTGAAATTCAAGCAGTCTTTTATAACTATTACTAATAAGTTGAATTTTTAATTTTTTAATTAACGATAAATATGTCAATTAATTACACTTCAATTAAGACTTAGTTGTGATCGCTCAAATATGTCTTTTTTACTTTTTTTTTTTTTGGTTAAAAGCTTAAATTTTCATTTCAACCAAAATGTAATTTGTAAAATGCCACTAGATCCATTTGGACTCAAAGCTAGATCTCAAACAAACTTTAACTACACTTTCACTATTGTGATTACTGTCACGCCCCGAACCATGGACTGAGCGTAACACGGCACTCGACGCCTAACTGTATGTGACCGAGCGAACCCATAGGCTGGCTGAATCAGCACGTGATATCAAAACATGCAATAATAAGGAATAAACTAACACATGCTGATCTACAAAAAAATACCTGGTTGAAAATATATATATATATATATATAAATGCGGAATACTAGTTTAAGTTTAGAACATCTGAAGCCAACAAGGCTAAAACACAAAAGTCTGCTAATATCTGACTAACTAGACTATATCTATAAAGTCTCTAAAGATAACTGTCTAACTGCTGGGAAGACTGAAGCAGTATAACACCCCGGAGGAGTCGAGGGGCTCACAAATAGCTGATACGAGCGGGTCCTAACTAGCTAAATCGTCAACTTGTATATCGTATGCAGGCCCCCCAGCAATAAAAGGGACATCAACAGATTTAAATTGTACTGGTATGTAAAGCAACTGAAAGAAAAAATATAAGTACTGAAATTGAACTAAATAGGAAAGCAAGAGTTTGAAGTACTCCCTGTTCTGAATGAAGAATCACCTGTAAAACTGTAAATATAATTGTAGCCTAGGGCCCAAATAATGTGCACAAAAAGTGTGGCCTCAGGACCAAGCAATACATATGCATAAACTGTGGCCTAGGGCCCAAAAATACACATACATGTGTTCAACATTAAACAATTTACAAGCTGAGACTGGCTATAGCTGATAGCATGATAACTATTTCTGATTATGGAACTTAAACAAATAACTGATTATATACTGACTGAGACTCATGTGATGTCAATACACAAGTCTATAATGATATCGTACTGAGTTCATGATATTCAAAGTGATCACCATGAACGAATTATGAAACTATAACCCTAAAAGATAGCAGTTCTACAACTATCCAAGAAACTAGGGCTAAACTATATTCTGAGTCAAATTACTGATAAGAATGTAGAATGAGGTGTAGGGAGAATCATAAACATTCCCTAACGTAGATAGTTGGCCTTACATACCTGTATATGCTTCAAGTCTTGTAACTACTGGTCTGAAATTGAGAAGAATCCCAAAAGTCTACGTCTTGAACCCTTAGGTGGGTTTTCTTGAAAATCCTAGATTAAGAACAATTATTCCCTAATTAGGTTAGATGAACACATGATTTAATCCACTTGGAATAGGCTAGGATAGCTTACCTTAGTGTTCTTGATGGTGGTGGAGGAGAGTAGGTCGTTCTAGGGTTTAGGGAATTGTAAAAATAAAAAGTAGAACTGAACCAGGTATTTATAGGTTCTGGTGCGTGTTGGGAAATATGGACCAAATTACAGTCCGTATTCCAAATTACGGTCTGTATTCTGGACCATAATCAATCATGTTCCAAAAACAGAAGCACTGCCTTAATCCTCTCCTCAAATACGATCTAAATTACAGGCCGTAAACTAAATTACAGTCTGTAATTAACAATATAATTTCCCAAGAAAAATTCCAGAATGTATAGTGAATTTGGATGACATTTTGCGATTTGAAATACGGTCCGTATACCAAAATACGTTCCGTAAATCTAGGGTGTAAATTCCTATCAGATAACTGTAGAGAATTTTCCAATTCCAACATTCTCTATCTGATTTTCTAGGTCTAAAATCATGGTCAAGGATTAAGTTAAAGGTATGAGGTGTTACAATATCTCTCCCTTGGGATCATTCGTCCTCGAATGATGGATTCTGGTAAAGAGTGACTGCTAAGACATGTGTACACTAACTGACATGTGTTGCTTTTAATTTTGTCCCTCCTTTATTTAATTTACTCAGGTTTCTAAATTTACTGATGAGCTAAATACTTTATTTTTCACTATTTTTTATTACTACTACTATTAATATCACTACTTTTATTTTCAACATTATGAGCATTACTTTATCACAAATTTTAAACAGTTAGTCATCGTTTTATTTTTTTTTTTTTTTTTTTTTTTTCTTCGGGTCGGACCCGTCAAATTAATTACAAGGCAACACTTTGTTAAATCCTTATTTTTCTACATATTAACTATTAATTATCTTGACATAATATAGATTGTGCTAGTTATTAAATTAGAAGCCCAAGAATAATTAAATAAAGGAGAAAGGATCAACAATTTTCACCTCATAAACAATTGCTCGGAAGTATATCAATATTGGACTCATTTTGAAGCTCGTATTTTAAAATAACGTATTATAATTTTTATTTCATCAAAATATTATTTTACAAGGGGTAAATTCTTGATAATAGCTATCTGCCCCAAAAAGAAAAAAAAAAAAGAAAAAAAGAAAAAAAGAAAAATTTTGCACGCCTATTTCTCTTTCCCTTTGTTTTCCATCTCAGATTTCTTTTCCTCTTTCTCTTTTCTCACGCTCCCTCCACTCACTGATGTCCCCTTGTCCCCCACGCCTATTTCTTCCAC
>NC_081345.1:62978427-63032687 GCF_029784015.1 Lycium ferocissimum
GGCACCCTCGAGATTCAACTCGGCTCAAAATAGTCAACAACAACCCGAGAATGGAACTCGGCCAAAATAACAACAACCATACTAACAACAATATGAACGAACCAATCCAAAACACATTCCAACATAAGTAGTCTTCCTTGCTACATAGTATGTCAACTTTCAATCCATTTACGCACATTCGAACCAACATGAACGTTTACATATTCATTCACTAATTTGAGATCATTTAAACATAAACTAAGAGCATTTCAAGCTATATGTCCAATATTGATACTTTCATCGATTTCCATATTCCATCCAAAATTCTCATATATATGAGACAAAACCATTCCAACGCATTTTCTACTTACTAATTCATCTCAACAACAACAATTTACACCTTAACAACTTAATTCCCATAATGTCATAAAATCATAAAAATACGACATAAGTTCTACATTCCGTTTCAATGCAAACTTACTCCATATATCTTCATTTACATTGCCAAGATCACAATAACACCATTAGCATGTTAAACAAAATAAATCCATTACTATTCCATTGCCATACACCACACGGCTCAAGATGCAAAATTCCAATTCCATCCCATTTTGTTCAACTTTCATTTCTAATACAAACTCCACAATAACCACAACTAAAATACAACACAAAATTCAACATCATCACACTACAACCATTCAAGCCACATGCACCCATGCATTTCCACCATGCAAACTTCCATATTATTATATATTCTACTCATCTACACATACTACAACACAAACAAACCTTCAAAACATAATTATAAGAGATGAATTCTTACCTTGTTCTTCAAACTTCTTCACTTCCTCAAGTGTTGAATTGAAGAAACCAAGACTCAATCTTCCAAACCAATTACGTCAAGTTGTAAAGGAACCTTGAATTAGTATAAATATAGCAAGAAAACAATTTTTGGAATCAAGATTTGGAGGGTTGGCTCTCCATTTCCTTGGCCGAATGGCCTTATAATTTTTGCTCCTTTTGTTCTTGTTTTTCTCCTTCTTTCTCTTGTCTTGAAATTTCTAGAAAAATAATGAACCTTTGCCCCTTATAAATTTAATTTGTCACATGACCTTGTCACATGATTAATTCGTGGGCTTGGACCATTTTTTGGACCATGGCGGCCACCTCATCACTTGGGCCTTGATTTCTTTTTTTTTCCATTTCCAAGCCCAACTACTTAGCCCATATTTTTGGTGATTCATGAAACCATTTTCCGACATTCCAATTTTGCCCTTAGCCTTTTTCCGATATTTCCACATCTAAATTTTTCCATAACCAACTTATGAGCCAAACATGATCAATGCATTACAATGTCCTTAACCTTCCTTAATATTTCCGCGTCAATATTTCCTTAAACATCCCATGCACACTAAGTAAAATCCAATTAGAACCTTAATTCCTACCATTCCGACTTGTTTCCAGTTTTTCCGAATACGCATAAAATGCGAGGTATAACAATCCCTTTGGGCTATATGGAAAATATCTACCTTACGGGCCTGCACCTTTTTGGCACCGGCATGAGCTTTTATGAACGCATCCTCGAGTATTTCGAAAGAAGTGATTGAATGCTCGGGCAGATGGTCGTACCAAGTCAATGCTCCCTTCGACAGAGTTTTCCCAAACTTTTTCAATAACACGGATTCAATTTCATCCTCTTCAACATCATTGCCTTTTATGGCACAGGTGTATGAAGTCACGTGTTCCTGAGGGTCCGTTGTGCTGTCATATTTCTGGATATCCGGCATTTTGAACCTCTTCGAGATCAGTTTCGGAGCCGCACTCAGAGGAAAAGGCCTCTGAATGTACCTCTTCGAATCCGGTCCTTTCAGAATCGGTGGAGCCCCCGGGATCTGGTCCACCCGAGAGTTATATGTTTTCACCTTCTTCTCAGTCGAGTCTACCCGCTTCGCCAATGTTTCGAGCATTCTCAGAACTACGGTGGATGAACCAGCTCGGGACCCATTACTCTCGACTATCCGTGTTTCGTCCCTTCTGGGTTCGACAACACCTTTCGTCCTCTCTGGGGCCGTTTCATCATTTTTGCTTTGCAACTGGGCTATTGCGACTCCTTGTTTAGCAATAGCTGCCCTCTATTCCTGTAACATTTCAAAAATTAAACGTAAGTTAATATTATCCGGGGTATCTGGCACTTTTCGGCCTTGTGCTCGGGACAAAGTAATTGAATTGTGAGTATTTAAGGGATCGGTGGCCGGCGGGGCGGCATTCTCCTGGTTCACGGTGTTCTGTCGGTTGAGGCCCTCCCTCGAATCAACGGAGTTTGGGTCAATGGAGTTCTCGTTGGTAAGCCCCGTAGTTGTTCTCATTTCGGTCACAATCTCGTTGTTGTTGACGTGACCGATTGTCCATGCTTTTGCCATTTGGTCCGTTTTTATAGAGACGAACAAAAGATTTTTTCAATCTTAATGGGTAAGAGATAGAAACCAAGATCAAAGATCACTATTAGCCTAAGCCCCACGGTGGGCGCCAAACTGTTTACCCCGAAATTGGGTAATAAGTTGAATTTGTAAGTGAGGTATAGGATATGTGGATAACTTTAATCAATTTCGTGTTTGTGAGAAATATTTATGGATTTACGTAATTTAATACGTGTATATGAATATATATATCAATGCCTTGGGTGAATATGTTGCTATAGAAGATTAAGCTAATGGTGTTAGAAGAATAAGCTAAGACCACAAAAATCCACTGATTCGGACAAAAGAGACAGAGAGAGAGAGAGAGAGAGAGAGAGAGAAATGATGCTTTTATATATATTTGCTATTACAATGTTCTTGATCTTGAAAAAACTAACCCTTAAAAGTAGGGAAATGCCTCCTATTTATTGTTACATCCCGTACTTTTGTATGTTGGATTTGTCGTAAGTGAATCGACATAAGGTTAAAGACAGGATGATTTTTGAGGATATAAGTAGATATGCTATGTTTAACAAGTGATAGGGAAGTGTCATAAGAACTAAAGGTCAAACGAATCGGAGAGAGTAAATTTCGTCGAGGTTCGGAAGATTGAACAAGGCATATGGACCGTATGGAATGTTTGTCATACTCTTGTATGCAGATCAAGAGCTCAGTATATAAAAGATTGATGTTCTAAAATAATTTAGGACTCAACAAATGGGACGACGGTGATTGGAAATAATATTTTGTGTTTACCAAAAGAGGCTATGAATTAGTATTATATCACATGACCATGATAACGGGTATATGAAGTATGTTAAAAGTGGTAAATATTTAAGTGAATTGGGAGACAAATGGATTAACGTGAGAAATTTTAGGGGGATAATTTCCAGATGTGGACCCAATATGGATTGGTTACATTTTCAGATTTAGTGTACAAGCTAAATGTTTGGCATGTGTATTATTTTGTTCACATGGAAAGGCCAAGTGTACAGGTGGTATATAACGTGTCTCTCTAGGGTGCAATCAGCTCAATTAGGCAAACCATTTGTTACTTAGTAGAAAACTAATATTGAAAGAACTAAGAACATCTTCCAGCAACTTTATTTTATTTTTTCTGTTTGGGGCAGCAATGTTCTATCAACCCTTATACCCTTAGAGATGTGCAAAACATTGTTATCAACTCTTATAAACCTTGAATAAACCTCTTAGTAGCAGCTGCTCATGGATGTAGTGCATTTGGACCTCTTAGTAACTTCATCCTTTTTAAAGAAAATTTGTAATTTCCAGCAAGAATTTTAAGAGGTCAAGCTTCCTTCCAATTATTGAGGTAATATTTCATTCCTCCTACATGTTATTGAGATTGTTTGGTCTTTATACAACCTAATGGATGTAGAATTTTTGAAGGAAGAGCTTAAGTCATGCTAGAACTTATGTTGATCTTATGGCATGTTTAGAACTTGTGCTATTAGATAGTTTTCTTATACATGGATATTAGATGATGTTGTTGTCGTGTATTGATATGCCTTGAGAATTTGGAAGAAGGAAGTGTATAAGTTATTGTCTACGAAGTGTATATTGGGCTATCTTGGTATATATTCTTAGGTATTGCTGATTTGCGTTCAAAAAGGATTAAAAGAGATTGTAATTGTTGTTGTTGTTTATTATCATGTGGACTAATTTAGAGTGTATTCTTGAGTTGTTGTGGATGGAATTTTCGGAATATAGCTCGTGAATATTGTTGTTGTTGTTGACGACGTTGTATATATATATTATGAGCTGTTTGGGAGTCGGATTGGAGTACGAATTATAGGGGAAATGCTGCCCAAATTTCAATGCTGCCCATATTTCGTTAAGTTCCATTCATATACGAATTAGATTGTAAGCGGTGTAAATGGTCTAATCGTGATATTATCATCTTGATTGTAGACTTATATACTTGAGGAGTAGACGTTGGACGATTAGATAGATTTCTAGCTATGTAAAGCTATCCCTTCTTACTTTTTGGCATGAATTATATAAACTGAGCGAACAACGAACATATATGACTCCAAGGAACTCTAGTTCTCAATAGTGCTTGACATGATAGTTGTCTTTGATTCTCAAGTGTTGGTTCCTTCTAATTGTTCTATTGAGTCTCAGATGATGATTTAGTTTGTATATGGTTGCTCCTGATACTCTATTCGTGCATAACGTTATTACATCATTTCACCGAGTCCAGGGCCGGGTATGTATTCGTGCACAGTTTCATTGCATTGTTCACCGAAACCCTCACTAGAGGGCCGGGTACGGTATATATATGTGATTATTTCACCGAGACTAGAGGGCCGAGTACGGTATATATGTATATGACTTCATTCACCGAGTCCCATAATGGGTCGGGTACGGTATATTATATAGATATGCATGACTCTCATCTCATAAGGCACAGGTGCATTGGTATCTTTGATTATCATACTTGTCTCCTGTCATCTTTTACTCAGTCATGATCTTCTTTATTGTACTTCATGCTTTATATACTCAGTACATTTTTCGTGCGACCCCTCTCTTCGGGGGTGTGTTTCATGCCGCAGTACGGACACTCGCTTTGGTAATCCTCAAAAACTAGGACTTCACAGAATTTGTTTGGAGAGCTCCATTGTTCCGAGCCTAAGTCTTTTGGTACGGATCCTTTGATATAGACTTATGCATATCTAGGGGGGTACGGCGGGGCCAATCGTCCCGTCATATTTCACTATTATACTCTTAGAGGTCGTAGACATGTGTGGGTTGTATATAGGTTTTGGTCGGCTATATCGATATGGTTCGTTTTGGATATTCCGTATATAGTGGCGACCTTGTCGGCTTGCATATTTTGTTATGTTTTGGTTAGCTGTGACTCCTCAGGAGACAGGTTCATTATGATATATGACGTTATGAGTCTATAGCTTGCTTTTACAAATTTCCTTATTGTCCTTAGTTTCAGTCTGATTATATCTAACAAGTTCGTATACAAGTGTCCAGCTCGGGCACTAGTCATGGCTCATCGGGTTGGGTCGTGACAAAAGTGGTATCAAAGCAGTTTATCCTCGGAGGGTCTATAGACCGTGTCTAGTAGAGTCTTGTTTATCGGTGTGTTGTGCACCACATCTATAAACAGGAAGCTTCAGGACATTTAGGATGTCACTTTTCCTTCTTACTACCTAGATCGTGCGATAGAGCTATGTTATCGGGATAATCTCTCTAACGGAATTATGTGTTTTCGACTATGCCTCCAAAAGCGACGGTGCCGCCGAAGGGCAAATCGGTAGCCGTGGAGATACTAGTCGGACCGGAGAGTTACTAGGGCCCGTGCCCGATCTATGCACGAGATTGTACTCCGGTCGGCGAGCTGCTCGCACACCGCCGCCTCCGGAGGAACTTAGAGCGACGGCGGCTACTGGTTCGGGGGGGCACCACCGCCAGCTCCCGAGGCCCCAGCACCTGAGCCTCCAGCTCCCTAGCCAGGGGCGGAGGATGGGGCATGAGAGATGCAGTTCAGCTGCTGACCAGATTAGTGGCAGGATAGGCTCGCAGGCATGGACTAGGAGTTGACCATGCGGATAGATCTGATAGTTTGAGGGTTCGTGACTTCTTAAGTTGTAATCCTCCAGAGTTTTTTGGGTCAAAGCCCGAGGATGATCCGCAGGAGTTTATTCGGCAGATACAGCGTACATTGAGGATAATCAAGGCTTCTGAGACTGAGTCTGTTGAGTTGGCTTCGTATCGGTTGCGGGATGTAGTTGCTAATTGGTATGAGTCTTGGGAGTTATCTAGGGGCGAGGGTGCTCTTCCAGCGGTATGGAATGAGTTTGTGGAGGCCTTCCTTGACCACTTCCTGCCTCCAGAGATGAGGCGAGCTAGAGTTTATATATTCTTACATTTGAGGCAGAGTGGCAGGAGCGTTCGAGAGTATAGTCTTGAGTTTTATTCGTTGGCTAGATATGCGCCTACTATTGTAGCTGATATGGAGATAGAGTGCATCATTATGTGATGGGGGGATCGTTATTTGATTGATGGTTGCATGGCGGTGGCTCTTCGACGGTATGGATATTGCTCGGGTACGAGCATATGCGCGGGGGGTAGAGGATCGACACGGAAGAGGACGTCGACCGGATAGAGATCATGACGGAGAGGCCGGCGCCATAAGAGGGTTAGATCGGTGGTTATCTGGTGAGTTTCGAGCGGCGACCTCAGCAGCATGTTAGATATTCTTTCCAGCCAGCACAGAGTGCACCCCCACAGTTCACAGGTAGGAGATTTGACCGCACGGGTTATTGAAGAGCTGGTCAGACCTCCAAGGCTTCAGGTTCACAGATGAACAGGGTTCGAGTCAGTCGAGGCCACCTTTGCCTCGGTGTTCTCGGTGTGGTAGGCCCCATTTTGGGAAATGCCATCTTACTATAGGTGCTTGTTTTTCTTGCAGCCGTCAAGGCCATAGATGAGAGAGTGTCCTTATGGAGGTGGTACAGGTGGTATGGCTCGGCCCTGCGGATCGGTTGCGGTTCATCTTCGCCCACGTAGCTATGCGCCTATGGGGCGAGTATTCGGACACCGGGGGGCCGTGGTAGAGGTCGTGGCGGAGCTTCCAGCTCTAGCGGTCCTTCGAACCGCATATATGCTTTGGCTAGTAGGCAGGATCAGGAGGCGTCACCGAATGTGATTACAGGTATATTATCAATTTTCTCCCGGGACGTATATGCATTGATAGATCCAGGTTCCACCTTATCATATATATCTCCCTTTGTTGCTAGTAGAATCGGAATAGAACCTGAGTTAATAGAACCATTTGAGGTACCTACACCGGTAGGAGATTCTGTCATAGCTAAGCAAGTAAATAGAAATTGTTCGGTGGTTATATATAGTCATCATGCCATAGCAGATCTAATAGAGTTAGACATGACTGAGTTTGATGTTATTATGGGTATGGATTGGTTGGCTTCTTGTTATGCTAACGTTGATTGTAGAGAAAAGATAGTTCGATTTTAGTTTCTAGGGGAGCCGATTATAGAGTGGAGAGGGAATACAGCATCGCCGAGGGGTAAGTTTACTTCATACCTCAAGGCAAGGAAGATGGTTAGAAAAGGTTATATTTATCATCTGGTTCATGTGCATGATATGAAAGCGAGAGTGCTCGCTCTTCGATCGGTCCCGATAGTTAATGAATTTCCCGGATGTATTCCCGGATGAACTTCCGGTGTCTTCCTCCCGAACGGGAAATAGAGTTTACTATAGATGTATTTCCGGATACTCGGCCCATATCTATTCCTCCTTATAGAATGGCACTGCGGAAGTGAAGGAATTAAAGGAGCAGGCGAGAGACTTGTTAGATAAAGGCTTCATCGAGGCCTAGCACATCACCTTGGGAGCTTAGAGGTACTATTTGTGAGAAAAGAAAGATGGGTCGGCACGGATGTGTATTGATTATAGGCAATTTGAATAAAGTAACAATAAAGAATAGGTATCCCCCCCGATTGACGATCTATTTGACCAGTTGCAGGGTGCTAAGTGTTTTTCGAAGATAGCCTTGCGGTCACGTTATCATCAGGTGCGGGTAAAGGAGGCAGATATTTCGAAGACGGCATTCAGGACCCGATACGGGCATTATGAATTTAGAGTGATGTCTTTTGGGTGACCAATGCTCCGGCGGTATTTATGGATTTGATGAACCGAGTATTCAAACCATTCTAGATATGTTCGTTATTGTATTTATTGATGATATTGCGGTTTATTCTTGTTCGGAAGAGGAGCATACGGACCATTTGAGGACGGTACTTAGGGTACTCCAGCACCAGAAGTTGTATGCCAAATTTTCTAAATGCGAATTCTGGTTGACTTCAGTAGCATTCTTGGGGCATATTATTGGAGCTGATGGTATTTGGGTAGATACGCAGAAGATTGAGGCAGTAAAGACTTGGCCTAGACCTACGACACCTACTAAGGTACGCAATTTTCTGGGGCTAACAGGATATTACAGGAGATTCGTAGAAAATTTTGCCTCGATTTCAGCGCCTTTAACAAGGCTAACTCAAAAGGCAGCTAAGTTCCAGTGGATTGATACTTGTGAGCAAAGCTTCCAGTTGCTGAAAGACAAGTTGACTATGGCTGCAGTTCTAACTCTTCCTGAGGGACCAGATGGCTATGTTATTTATTGTGATGCTTCAGATGTTGGACTAGGTTGTGTATTGATGTAGCATGGCAGGGTTATAGCCTATGCCTCCCGACGACTCGGAAAGCACGAAAAGAATTATCGTACTCGTGATCACAGTTAGCGACAGTAATTCATGCCTTGAAGATATGGAGGCATTATTTATATGGTGTTCATGTTGATATTTATACGGATCATAAGAGTTTCCAATATATCTTTAAATAGAAGGAGTTGAATTTACGACAGAGACGGTAGTTAGAGTTACTAAAGGATTATGATGTTGATATTCTATACCATCCAGGGAAAGCAAATGTTGTAGCAGATACTCTTAGCCGTAAATCTATGGGTAGCTTGACAGACGTGCAACCAGAAAGGAAGGAGATAGTTCGTGAGATTTATCGGCTTGCTAACCTTGGAGTCCGTTTGGCTAATTCTGGAGATAGTGCGGTTTATGTTCGAGAAGTTGCTGAGTCCTCTATCATAGAAGAGGTAAAGATATTCTGGCACAGTATAGACATACAGCTCTTCAAAAGGAGAAGACCCCATTCGAGGTTACACCTGACGGAGTGCTACGGTATGGAGGCAGATTATGTGTACCTGAGGTTGCAGGGCTACGATGGCAGGTTATGGGAGAGGTACACTATGCCCGTTATTCTATTCATCCAGGGTCAACAAAGATGTATCATGACCTCAAATGTTTATATTGGTGGGATGGCATGAAAAGGGACATAGCGGAATTTGTTGCTCAGTGCCCGAATTGTCAACAGGTTAAGGTCGAGCATCAAAAGCCTGGTGGGTTATTACAGGAGATAGAGATCTTAACTTGGAAATGGGAAGTAATTAATATGGACTTCATTACAGGCTTACCTCGCACTCAACGGAAGTATGACTCTATATGGGTTATTGTGGATAGGCTGACAAAATTAGCCCACTTTCTTCCAGTCAGGACTACTTATTCAACTGAAGACTATGCGAGGTTATACATCAGGGAGATAGTGAGACTTTATGGGGTTCCCACATCTATTATATCGGACAGAGGATCTCAATTTACAGCTAACTTCTGGAGATCATTCCAGAAGGGATTGGGGACACAGGTGAGTCTTAGCACAACATTTCACCCTCGGATGGACGATGGTGAGCGTACTATTCAGACGCTAGAAGATATGTTGCGAGCCTGTATTATTGACTTCAGAGGTAGCTGGGACGATCATTTACCACTTATTGAGTTTGCCTATAATAATAGCTAGCATTCTAGTATTCAGATGGCACCGTACGAGGCCTTATATGGGAGGAAGTGCAGGTCACTTATCGGTTGGTTCGATGTTGGCGAGACTAAGTTAATAAGCCCAGACATGATTCAGCAAGCTGTTGATAAGGTGAAGCTTATTCAGGAGAGATTATTGGCAGCCCAGAGTCGACAGAAGTCATATGCAGATAATCGACGTCGAGACTTAGAGTTTCAGATTGGTGATTGGGTATTCCTGAAGGTATCACCCATGAAGGGTGTGATGAGATTTGGCAAGAACGGGAAGCTCAGCCTGCGGTATATTGGGACTTATCAGATTACTCGTAAGGTAGGCAAGATTGCCTATGAGTTGGACCTAACATTTGATTTGGAAGCAGTACATCCGGTCTTTCATATGTATCAATGTTACGTAAATGTATTGGTGAACCTTCTAGAATATTTCACTTTTGTAGATGATGTCCGGGTAACGAGAGATGTTATCTTATGAGGAGAACCCGGCATAGCTATACTTGATCGCCGGGTTAGAAGGTTACGTACTAAGAATGTGGCTTCCGTCAAAGTATTGTGGCGAAATAATAATAGGGAAGAGGTGACTTGGGAAGCCGAAGATGAAATAAAGAATAAGTATCCTTACTTGTTCCCTATGCCTGCAGATAACTTAATTCCTTACTTGACTGTATTTATTGGTAAATGAGACTACAAAATCGTGTACTGTGAGCGTACGTAGGTTCTTGAATGCGAGGGTTGGTAGGTATAGTTATAGAGGAGACTGCCGAAATTTTTATAAGACTCTATAGACTAGTTTAACATTCGAGGATTAATGTTTCACGACCCAAACCGATGGGTCATGACTAGTACCCGGACTAGACACCCGTATACGAACCTGCTAAATATAATCAGACCGAAACTGAAAATAATATGACAATACGTAAAAGCACGCTCGTAAACTCATCATGTCATACATCAAAAAGAACTGTATCTTGAGAAGCCACGGCTAACCAAACATAACAAAATACACAAGCCGACAAGGCTGCCACACTATACACGGGAATATCCAAAACGAACTACGTCGATATAGGCGACCAAAAAAAAAAAAAACACAACCCGCGTATGTCCTACGAACCTACAAGAGTATAACAAACCCTATACCAAAGGATGCGCGCAAATGACTCGAAGCTCGAACAATGGAGCTCTCAACGGTGAGTAGGAGTCCTAGTGGAGGATCACCAAGGCGGTATATGTGCACACACGGGCATGAAATGCAGCCCCCGAAGAAAGGGGGTCAGTACGGAAAATGTACTAAGTATGTAAATTATGAAGTACAATAAAGAAGATCATGACTGAGCAAAAAGTTGACAGGAGACGAGTATGATAATCAAAGATACCAATGCATCTGTGCCTTATAAGATGAGTCATGCATACATATATAATATACCGTACCCGACCCTCTAGTGAGGGACTCGGTGAAATAATCATATATATACCGTACCGACCTACAGTGAGGGACTCGGTGAAATCATCATATACATACCGTACCCGGCCCTCTAGTGAGGGACTCGGTGAAGTCATCATATACATACCGTGCCGCCCTCTAGTGAGGGACTCGGTGTAGTCATCAAATATATATACGCGTACTGGCCTCTAGTGAGGGACTCGGTGAAATCATCATATATATATACGTGCCGGCCACTACAGCGAGGGACTCGGTGAACAATGCAATGAGACTGTACACGAATACGTACCCGGTCCGGGACTCGGTGAATGATATATTAACGGTATGCACGAGTAGAATATCATGAGCAACTATATGCAAACTAAGTCATCATCTGAGACTCAACAGAATAATCAGAAGAACCAACACTTGAGAATCAAAGACAACTATCATGTCAAGTCTTTTCGAGAATTAGAGTTCATTGGGTCATGCACGTTCGTCGTTATCATAAGAGCTCACGGCCATAAGTCTCTGATTTAGAAAATACGAACATTTTGGAAAACATTTATGAATTATTAGGAAAGGAATTATGCCTTGGAGTCATAAACTTCTAACTTTTGAAAACAAGGAAGATATGAAAACATTTATGAAGCCATAACATCGAAATCATGCCTTTGAAAGAAAGGGACGAGCCTTAACATACCTGTTCAGCCTCCAATTATCTACACTTATTCGTCTGAGCCCGCAAGTCTACATATAAGACCATTCATACTATGATTAGGCCCATTGTTATATACTTATCCTAAGCCTTCAAATAAATCTTCCTAAAAAAAACTGCTAAAATTTCGGCAGCATCTCCTCTGTTTATATGCCTAGCCCAGAATCCCAACTCAGCAACCAACAACAACAACAACAATACCAACCTCAATAGCATCATTTCAAACACCAAAGTATTCCATAGAACAGCCCACACGCTATTTTCCAACTCTCGTAACTAATTAACCCACCATACAATTATTAACTACGCTAACTTGGCGAATAAACCGGTATTAACGTAAATAGGAAGAGATTCATACCTTTCCCTTGGTAATATTGCTATATATTCACTTCTCCGCCTTGAGCTTAAGCCACAACGTGCCGTTATACGATTTTGTAATCACAACTATACGTTGTACGGATTTGGAATTCGGAAATTATACTTCGAAGGCTAAAATTTGATAGTTGGAGGTTGGGGAGAACTCTCCAGAGTTTTTGGGAACATTTAGGGGTGTTTGGTCTGAAAATAAGGGGATAAGACCCTTTATATAACATTTTAGAAGCTGCCTGCACCGACTCAAAAAGTGTTCAGCGCGTTCGCGGTGCCTTCTGGCGCGTTCGCGCAGGCTTAATTTTCTGCCTGCGCGTTCGTTCAGTAAAAAGGTCATAACTTTTGATCTCGATGTCGTGTGAGGGCCCACGACCTACGGTTGGAAATATATTTCAATTATCTACTACTTTTATTCTTGGTGTTTTTCTAAATTCCAAACTTATAATAGCGTTTTAGCCCCTCCAAGTCAGATTATCCGAAAATGTTTCCTTAAATCATCCTTTTAGAGGGCTTATGCTCACATTTAGCTTAAGGGTCCTTCTTAAGACTTGATCAACTCCCCATGTACTACTCTTATAAGTTTTCATATGCCCTTTATAAAACCCCGACATGTGGGCCCCACCTTAGCTTACGGTTACGAGGGCTTTTCATCAAGTAACGTATAAACTAATTACAGCATACGGTCTCCAAATGTCATATATATATATATATATTCTTATGCTCAGATCATATAATCTTCATCCCTGGACCGGGCTTGAAATTTGCTCAGCGCGTTCGCGCCTCGTGGTGGAGCGTTCGCGTTGAGTTGGCCCTGGGCCTCCTGCACGTTCGCGCCACTCCCTGGCGCGTTCGCGCAGGCTATTTTCCTAGCCTGCCATCCCAAATTGTAACATTCATAATTTTCTCCTCCGATGTCCTATCGACGAGCGATTTGTTGCGTTGAAAACTAGACTCGATGAACTTCATTTTAGGCTTTTGCTTCACTTCAAAACACTTCATATGCTAAGAGATATTCATCCCTCAGGTTGGACAAAAATTTTCACACAAAACATTACCCATCCTTTCTCCAAAGTCGTATTACTCCATTTCTTTCACTCAATTCCTTATAGAACCTTCCGGTATGCCTTATATACATTCTTCACTCATTAAATATACTTGATAATGCTTGCTCCTTATATTCTGAAGTGGTTTTACTTAACTATAACTCAACGTACTTATGTTTCAAATTGATAAGTGCTTCTTCGAAGGTACGGGGTGTAATAGAATGTTCTTAAGGGGGGAAGGATGTTACATCCCGTACTTTTGTATGTTGGATTTATTGTAAGTGAATCGACATAAGGTTAAAGACAGGATGATTTTTGAGGATATAAGTAGATATGCTAAGTTTAACAAGTGATAGGGAAGTGTCACAAGAACTAAAGGTCAAACGAATCGGAGAAAGTAAATTTCGTCGAGGTTCGGAATATTGAACAAGGCATATGGACCGTATGGAATATTTCTCATACTCTTGTATGCAGATCATGAGCTCAGTAGATAAAAGATTGATGTTCTAAAATAATTTAGGACTCAACAAATGGGACGACGGTGATTGAAAATAATATTTTGTGTTTACCAAAAGAGGCTATGAATTAGTATTATATCACATGACCATGATAACGGGTATATGAAGTATGTTAAAAGTGGTAAAATATTTAAGTGAATTGGGAGACAAATGGATTAACGTGAGAAATTTTAGGGGGATAATTTCCGGATGTGGACCCAATATGGATTGGTTACATTTTCGATTTAGTGTACAAGCTAAATGTTTGGCATGTGTATTATTTTGTTCACATGGAAAGGCCAAGTGTACAGGTGGTATATAACGTGTCTCTCTAGGGTGCAATCAGCTCAATTAGGCAAACCATTTGTTACTTAGTAGAAAACTAATATTGAAAGAACTAAGAACATTTTCCAGCAACTTTATTTTATTTTTTTACATTTGGGCGACAATGTTCTATCAGCCATATACTTGAAAGTGCAAAACATTGTTATCAACTCTTATAAACCTTGAATAAACCTCTTAATGTTTTGCTCATGGATGTAGTGCATTTGGAGCTCTTAGTAACTTCATCCTTTTTAAAGAAAATTTGTAATTTCCTGAGGAATTTTAAGAGAGTCAAGCTTGCTAGTAAGGTTTTCCTTCAATTATTGAGGTAAATTTCATTCCTCCTACATGTTCTTGAGATTGTTTGGTCTTTATACAACTTTCTTTGGATGTTGAATTTTTGAAGGAAGAGCTTAAGTCATGCTAGAACTTATATTGATCTTATGGCATGTTTAGAACTTGTGATATTAGATAGTTTTCTTGTACATGGATATTAGATGATGTTGTTGTCGTGTATTGATATGCCTTGAGAATTTGGAAGAAGGAAGTGTATAAGTTATTGTATACGAAGCGTATATTGGGCTATCTTGGTATATATTCTTAGGTATTGATGATTTGAGTTCAAAAAGGATTAAAAGAGATTGTAATTGTTGTTGTTGTTTATTATCATGTGGACTAATTTAGAGTGTATTCTTGAGTTGTTGTGGATGGAATTTTCGGAATATAGCTCGTGAATATTGTTGTTGTTATTGACGACGTTGTATATATATATATATATATATATATATATATATATATATATTGTGAGCTGTTTGGGAGTCGGATTGGAGTACGAATTATAGGGGAAATGCTGCCCAAATTTCGTTAAGTTCCATTCATATACGAATTAGATTGTAAGCGGTGTAAATGGTCTAATCGTGATATTATCATCTTGATTGTAGACCTATATACTTGAGGAGTAGACGTTGGACGATTAGATAGATTTCCAGGTATGTAAAGCCATCCCTTCTTTCTTTTTGGCATGAATTATATAAACTGAGCGAACAACGAACATATATGACTCCAAGGAACTCTAGTTCTCAATAGTGCTTGACATGATAGTTGTCTTTGATTCTCAAGTGTTGGTTCCTTCTAATTATTCTATTGAGTCTCAGATGATGATTTAGTTTGTATATGGTTGCTCCTAATACTCTATTCGTGCATAACGTTATTACATCATTTCACCGAGTCCCGGGCCGGGTATGTATTCGTGCGCGGTTTCGTTGCATTGTTCGCGGGAGTCCCTCGCTGGGCGGGTACGAAGTATATATATGTGATTATTTCACGAGACCCTCACTAGAGGGCCGGGTACGTATATATATGTGATTATTTCACGGAACCCTCACTAGAGGGCCGGGTACGGTATATATGTATATGAGAACCATTCACGAGTCCCGTAATAGGTCGGGTACGGTATATTATATATATGCATGACTCTCGTCTCATAAGGCACGGGTGCATTGGTATCTTTGATTATCATACTTGTCTCCTGTCATCTTTACTCGATCATGATCTTCTTTATTGTATTTCATGCTTTATATACTCGGTACGTTTTAAATGTGACCCGCTTTCTTCGGGGATGCGTTTCGTACATGCAGTCTGAGACACTCGGTTTGGTGATCCTCCCGCCTAGGACTTACGCTCGGTACGCGGAAACTCCGTTGTTCGAGAACCTAAGTTTGGTACGGATCCTTTGATATAGACTTATGCATATCCGGGGGTACGGCGGGGCCTGTCCGTCGTATTTCACTATTATACTCTTGGGGTACGTGACATTATGTGTGGGTTGTATATAGGTTTTGGTTAGGTATATCGATATGTTCGTTTTGGATGTTCCGTATATAGTGGCGGCCTTGTCGGCTTGCGTATTTTGTTATGTTTTGGTTAGGCATTTGTGACTCTACGGAACCGGAGTTCATTATGACATATGACGTTATGAGTCTATAGCTTGCTTTTACAAATTTCCATATTGTCCTTAGTTTCAGTCTGATTATATCTAACAAGTTCGTATACGAGTGTCCAGCTCGGGCACTAGTCATGGCTCATCGGGTTGGGTCGTGACATTTATAGTTTTTCCTTATGGGCCTTGTATACAACATAATGCCCATTTAGAATAAAGAAAACCCTAAAAGGATAAGGTTGGGCCACACGGTCTGACACCTGTACAATTGGCAGCACAACGTGGCAGAACAGTCTTGACGCATGGCAATTTTGTAACTGATCACCCGGACTAACGGCCGCGATCAACTCGGCCATGGAGAAACCAGACTAACGGCCATGATCAACTCAGCCATGGAGAAACCGGACTAACGGCCACGATCAACTCGGCCATGGAGAAACCAGACCAAACGATTTCCTCCGCTTTCTTCGATCATCGCCCCACGGTGCAATACCTCCGGTCAGAAAGAAAGTCTTCATGCTCGTACTTGTTTCTTTCTTCCCTCGATTCCCGGTCTCACCGGTCTAGCATAAATCCGACTTTTACCGTATACAACATTTTCAATATGATGTTACCAATTTTCTCTACCAATACTGAATTATCATCTTGAGGTAGATAGTCCCGCTCATCTGCTTGTAAGTTGCAAAACCAATTTTAGTGCGAACACAGGCGTAAGGTTGCACTTGAATCAATAACTCAAAATTCTATCCATGACTGGAACTCATGGCACAAACGTTCCCTACATCATCGCTATCATCAGAATTGTTGCAAGCGTCAACAATATTTCTTTGAGTTGCCTGCTTTCTTCTTCTCTCTTTTCTCCTTCAATTTAGAACAATCTCTCCTATAGTGACCGCACTCCCCGCACTCAAGGAAATTCTATCCTTGCTCTAGACTTTAATCTGGTGCTAGACTTTTTCTTATTAAAGTTTTTTTCTTGTATTCTTCCCCTACTTAAAAAACACTCATCCACTATTATGCTTTCTAGAAAGTTCTTTTTAAATTCATTATATTTTAGTGCATTATCAACATCATTCAATGAAATATTATCTTTTCCATATAGCAACATTTCAACAAAAGTATAGTAAGATGGTGGTAAAGAGCATAACACAATTAAGACTCCTCACTCTCAATTTTGATATATTTATGCTCCTCAGGTCCATTATAATTGAATTAAACTTGTCAAAGTGAGTTTTAACATGTATACCTTCATCACTCCTATGACAATTGTACAACCTCTTTTTACGGGTAGAGGCCGTTTGTCAATATTTTCCTATAATACAAATCTTCGAACTACTTCCATGCCTTTGTTGTAGAAGTTATAGCAACCATCTCACGAAAAATGCTATCTGTAACGCTCATGAAGATTGCACTCAAAGCTCTCTCCTTCAGGTTTGCCTTCTCTGACTCTTTCATCTCTTCAGGAGAATTCTTATCAATTGCCTTTCATAACCTTATAATACCAGGGACGATCTCATTCTAATCCTCCATAGACTAAAACTAGCTAGATCCCTATCAATTTTCTCTATTTCATACTTTGTTCAAATGAAGAAGCCAAATTAATCCTAGATTTTGTGTAGAAAATCCTAACCGAAACTCTAATACCAATTGTTGTGGAAGATCATTGGGTTAACTAGCACCCAATCACACACAAAGCAAATGAAGAAGAAAGATAACAAAAGGATTTAACGAGGTTCAGCTATGCCTAATTCTCTATCCACTACGAATGAGAAGATCGAGTTGTACAGTAAAGAGAATTCCCAATTACTACTCCTCTATAAATATCCTATTATGTCCTAATCCTACAAGGAATGATTTTCCCAACTGGTAAGAATAATGATTTTCCCAAACCTACAAAGAAAATAGATTTCCTAAGCCTATTAAAAAAGTCAAACGTATTAGAAAATCTGGTATAATTAGAATTCATAAAATTAAACTACAAACAGCATTTGCCATTGTGTACTATAAACCATCCACATGCAGCCCATCCCACAGAAAGAGAGAGGAGTTGAGGCGTACATACGAAGAGGAAGTCTTGCCATTGTGTACTATAAACCATAAACCTAAACCATACATATAAAGGAAAAGGAAAAGGAAAAGGAAAAAAGTACATAGAGGATAATAATCCGACGTCTGCTTGCTTTGCCATATAGAGGCAGCTTTAGGCTTTTTAGGCCATGTTCGATTTCTCTCCACGTCCTCCTCTATTTCTATTTGCGCTACTGTTGCTCTACATTTTAATGCTACACCAATTTGACAACCTTTTTAGGTCGGTTTGTACGCAAGAAGTGGTTGAGGATATTTTTCAAAAATATATATATAAAAAAAGGCTGCACTAAAGCTAAAATTTATGCGCGGGGTGCAGGGAAGAGCACACGCGGTCTATTGTTCTAGCGCGCATTTTTTGTAAGAGATCGTTTTCGCGACTCGAGCCGCGCGTCGGTAAATATAGCCAACAACTTTAACGGTTCGTCGAAAGGGCGCCTTCTTTTCAAAAAAAGAAAATTAATAATAATAATAATAATAATAATAATAATAATAATAATAATAATAATAATAATAATAATAATAATAATAATAATAATAATAATACTCACACCTCAATTTCAAATAATGAATTATATATCATTGATTCATATATGAAACAACCTCTCTACCTGCCAAGGTAGGGGTAAGATATGCGTACAAGGTAGGGGTAAGGTATGCGTACACTCTACTCTTTACAAATCCACTTGTAAAATTACATTGGGTATGTTATTGTTATTGTTGATCATGTTTCTCAAGTTAAATTCATCTCAAACTAACATTTTATTATACAAAATAAAAAGAAGTACTAGAACTAGCCTAACATTATTTTGTATAATGTTACACAAAATATGAACAAGTAAACACACGAAAAAGTCGTAGAGATTTAATATATATATTAAATTTAATCTTATATATATACAGTATAATGTAATTTTTATCAAAGGGGGTTCGAACCTACTTACCCCTACCTGGCAATCCAAATAAACAACTTAAAAATAAGGAGTGACCAGGGGCGGATCTAGGGCCCGGGGAGGGTGTTTGGTTGTTCACGCGTACACTCTCCACAAAAAATTACAACGTGTATATAAGGTATTTTTTATTTTATTTTTTATGTACATATTTTGAATACCTTGAACACAAGAGAAGAGGTTGGTTCAGTGGTTTCGAGAATTCAAAATTTTTATGTACATATATAGATTTTGAATACCTTGGCCTCAAGTTCAAATCCTAATTATCATTTTTATTTTTCGAACCCCCTCACCAATAAAAATTCTGAATTCGCCAGTAAAAGCATCGTCAATTTAGTTGGCTAGCTCTCAAACTTCTACATTCAAGGTTAAAAGTTCAAACCCGTAGCAGCATTTCCTTCCTCTTTCTCCCTTCCTCTCCTTTGATATAAAAATAGAAAAAAGTAAAACAAAACTTAAAAATAGAGTAGTCGGAATCTCATATTTTATATGAAATAGCTAACTTCACTAATTTTGTATATCTAATGAGGCTGGTATCTACTATTCCATCAATCAAATGCGAGATAAAACAATCTCGCATTTTATTCTTAAGCTTTTATTCCTTATCTCACCGACCAAAGTAAATGTTTCAACTTCCAACCCGTAATGACATTTCCTTCCTCTTTCTCTCCTCTTCCTTTTGATATAATTAAAAAAAACACTTGTAGTAGTACTAGTACCTAGTGAAAACCAAACACATCACAGTGAGTGGGAGTGGAAGGGACATTATTGAAGCGAGTATGGAAGTGAAAAGATACAAAAACTACTGATCCCGAAGCGAAATGCTCGGCACGTGCCTTACCCCCATGTGCCGCCTTTCACTCTTCTCTTCTCTTTCCCCAATCCCTATTTATTTCCTCGTTGGATACTTTATAATATATGTCGAATATAATACTTAAGATACTGTATAATATTCTCACCCCACGTACCCCCATGCATTCCTGACTTTATTCATTTTTCATTTCTTTTTCAGTCAATTCACAGTATATACCAGTTGTCCTCAAAGGATTATTCATTATTTACACTAATCAACTTGTTTGAGTGAACTCCTCCTTTTTACTTCTTGATTCTTTTTATCAATTGAAAATACTACTTTCTCCGTCTCAATTTTAAGCAGGAGCGAACACACGTATATCCAAAGAGTGTCATCTGACACCGTTTGGTCAGTAATTTTTTTTACTTATATATAGGTATATGCAGAATAAATCAGAGTATAAATAAAATTAAATGAAATGGTAGTACTCGACATAAGGTCTTCGTTAGCTCATTGGTGCAGCGCTCACATTAAGCCCCTTTGCGGTCGCGGGATCGAACCTGGAAACCGAGCTTTTTTAATCTAATCCTTTTTTAGTGTCATTAAATTACCGACTTGACTCCTTTAAAATAAGAAAATAAGATCTAGATTCTACTACTCTTAACTAGTATCTAAATCAAATTGGAATCTGCGGACGTTAAAAAAACAATTAAGTGTTTTTTTTCTCCTATAAGTTGCATTTTTAGGAGATCATACGTACTACGTGTTACTCTTTCGGTTTTAAGTTGCCTTAATATTTTTTTCATTCTTCTTCTTTCTAATTGAAATTCTCAAAAAAAAAAAAAGGCCTTTTTTTACCATTGTATAGTGTCTAATATAGGAAAAAAATATTTATTAATTTTTCTAATTAGTGAATCCATCATCGTCTATCGTACATTTTAAAAAATGATAATTCATTGAGAAGAGTCGTAGTAGTGTACTTGAATTTTTTTCCTGAAATATGATATCATCATAGTGATTTATTGATTTGTTCACTTCTTTAAATTTCGACACTACTTACAAAAAATCACGCGTACGCCACTGAATTTAAGTATCTTATTTTCTTTTTTAGTAAGTTGACTATTCAAACATCCCACATGACAAATTTATAACCACATGATTCAAAGGACATTCTAATACATTATACACATCTTTAATTTAGGACCACATGATTCAAAAATCTCTCTTTATTTCTTAAACTCCGTGCCTAGTCAAACTAAGACACTTAAATGGGATGGAGGGAGTAATTGTCCTACAAATTTTTTTTTTATTTTTATTGACTTGGTTTATAATTACTAATTTAGTTATATAATCAGGCTTCCCTATAATATTTAATTTCTATAATAAATTGTCACTAAAATATGCAAATTTTCTTTGGAACCAAATGTTATGTTACATTTACCCTTTATAGTAGCTTTTTAACTTATAGCACAACATTCATCATTATAATTAAGCATGTCGAATGGGCCGGGTCAATTCGGTTCTATCCTGCATGGGGTTGATAATACATGGACTTTTTTTTTGTGCGGATTGGCCGTCAAAGGCATTGGTCTTTAATTTTTGTCCCTCAAATTCTTTGGTCTTTAATTTTTGGCCTTCGCGTAATACCATGAGGTTTGGGGTTCGAATCCCCGCTCAGTAAAAAAAAAAAAATCGCAAGGCAGGGTTTTGTAAAATTCCAAATGAGTAATTTTTTTTCTTTTTGCCTTAATGCAAATCTCTACGTTAAGGTAGAATTTTGCCTTATGACTGAAGCCAAAACTCTGCCTTAAGGGAGAGTTTTCTTATGCTTGAAGACGAAACTCTGCCTGAAGGAAGAGTTTTGCAGGTAAAATTATGCCTTGCGAATCAAAACTGTACTTTGTGATTTTTTTTTTTTTAAATTTTAATTGAGCAAGGTTCGAATCTGGAGTCAAGGAATTTTAGCGAAGGGCAAACATTAAAGACCACCAATTTGAGGGACAAAAATTTAAAGACCACTCCCAAACAAAGCAATCGTGCAAATTGCCCTTTCCAAGCTTTTAAAAAAGGAAATACAAACTTTTCAACTAGGCCCAAGTTAATTGTTTCAAGAGGGTCATTTGTACGAGGGCAATTCGCAGAATTGCCCTTATTTTGGGGTGGTCTTTAAATTTTGCCCCTCATATTTGAAATGTTTAAATTTTGCCCTTCGGCTAACACCCATAGGTTCCAGGTTCGAACCCGCGCGAGTAAAATTTTAAAAAAAAATTCGCAAGGCGGTTTAAATTTCGCTATGCGCCAACGACATACAACACTTGTGAAGGAATTACCAAAGTTATGCGGACCGCATACTTATGCCTTGTGGGCGGACTTGGCATAAGTATGCGGGTCGTATAACTTTGATAATTCCTTACAAAGTTATGGGATCCGTATAAAAGTTTGCCCATTAAAAGTATGCCCCAGCGTAACTTTGTGAAGGAATTATCAAAGTTATGCCGGGTCCTAACAGAAATAAATATTTGAGTGATAAGTCATAGCATGTTTTGTTACCAGTTATCCCAGAAAGTGGTTCAAAATATTCATCATTCTTGTGGAAGCTTGCTAGGCGTATCACATGGAGGACCTAAAGTTTCGACATTGTGGATAACATTCGGGTGCTTGGTGACCATCTATAGCTAGCTTACTTACACCGAATTATTGTCTTGGCTTTATCTAAGATTTACTTCTTGACGAGAATAAACATGCTCTTGTCTTTGGGTGGAAATGGTACGGATCTTTGGTGCAAATGCAATTCATGATGAGGTTGTCAATCGTGGCGGATGTGTTAATATTGTTAAGTTTGGATTCGTTTATTTTAATTAGGATGGGCATGTAGTTAAAAATTATGTGAAGAAGCTGACTTTTTCTTGAATACTTATGCCTTATGGGCGGACTTGGCATAAGTATCGGTGTCGGCATAACTTTGATAATTCTTCACAAAGTTATGCGGTGGGGGCATATTTTTAATGGGCAAACTTTTATGGGACCGGCATAACTTTGTGAAGGAATTATCAAAGTTATACGGGACCGGACATACTTATGCCAAGTACGCCCACAAGGCATAAGTATGCGGGTCCCGCATAACTTTGGTAATTTCTTAACAAAAGTATGCGGGTCCGCCATAGCGAAATTTAAACTCTACCTTGCGAATTTTTTTTAAAATTTGAATTTGCGCGTGGGTTCGAACACGGAACCTATGGGTGTTAGCGAAAGACGCAATTTTAAAGATTTCAAATATGAGGGGCAAAATTTAAAGACCACCCCAAAAGAAGGGCACTCCGCGCAAAAAAATGTTTGTACGATTACCCTGACAGTGGTCTTTAATTTTTGTCCTTCGCTATTTTTTTTTTATTTCGGGTTCGAATTTTACGCTCAGTAAAAAATTAAAAAAAATCGTAAGGTAGAGTTTTGATTCGTAGGGCAAAGTTTTGCATGCCCTCAGAAAGAGTTTCAAACTCTACCATTGCCTTCACCAGAAGGCAAAATTCTCATTTTAAGACAAATTTTTTTTTTTTTTTGATTAGTTTAACTTTTACCAATTTTCGCCTTAAAGCCTAACTTTTGCCTGAATAAGTTTAATTTTGGACAAAAATTATGCCTATTTAGGCCTTCAATAGGCGTATGATACAAACTTTTGCCTTGTAATTTTTTTTTAATATTTGACTGAATGGGAGTTTGAAATCAAAATTCATGAATTTTAGGCGAAAGTAAAAATTAAAGATTTCAAATTTAAGTGGAAAAAAATTAAAGGTCAGTGCCTTTGACGGGCATTCCGCACAAAAAAATGGTTTGCAAAGAAGACCGATAAGGTATACGTCTTTTCACACTTTCTCAAGATTTTAAACCAAGAAATGCCAAAGATTTTTTTTTAAAAAAAACAGAGGTTCACAACTGCCACTTGTTTCTTCCACGTCTCACCAAACCGCAAAAATGGCAACGAACTGCTTCTCTCCAACTTCCTTTATGTACTTCCCTTCTAATAATCCCAAAAATTCGCACAAAAAACTGTCACCCATCCATTGTTCACAATCCCTCACATCTCAATCCGAATCCCAAAAAAAACATCTCCTCCACTTAATATCTGATCAAGAACGTGGCCTTAAGACACAATCTGACCCCCAAAAGTTGTCTGAAATAATCCAGGCAATTGATGAGTTGGCTATTATTGGACGTGACAGTGTCACCACTGGCAGTTCATTGTCGGCCACGTGGCGTTTGCTTTGGACTACTGAGAAAGAACAGCTTTATATAATCAAGAAATTTGCACCCTTTTTTGGTACTAATGCTGGTGATGTTCTCCAAGTTATTGATGTTGAGAAAAGAAGTCTTAATAATGTTATCACTTTTCCACCGGATGGAGTTTTCTTTGTGAGGTCTACTATTGAAGTTGCTTCTTCTCAGCGTGTGAATTTCAGGTATCATTCCCTCTCCCTCTTGATATATTACTGCAATTTGGAAAAGTTCTTGAAAACAATATTTTGGAAAGGAAAATGGGCGTTTGGACATAAGAATTGTGAAATTTATAGAAAAAAGTAGTACTGGTATTTGTTTTCTAGTTGAAAGTGATATTTAGAAATTGGAGTAGTGTTTGGACAAGAATACAATTTAGAGTTGTTTTGGAGTGAAAATTGTGAAAAAGCTTTTTGGAGTTTTTTTGAATTCCGGATTCCGGAAAATTGTAATAATTCTATGTCCAAACAGTTTTCCGGAATAAATTTCGGAGAACCTGAAAACTATCCATGGCCAAACAGGCACATTTTTGTCAAAAAAAAAAAGTTCTTGAAAAAGTGTTGTTGAAAAAATAAGTGGGTGTTTGGACATAAGAATTGTGAAATTTGGAAAAAAATAGTATTTGTTTTCTAGTTGAAAATGGTATTTGGAAATTGGAGTTGTGTTTGGACAAGAATAGAAATTGGAGTTGTTTTAAAATTTTTGTGAGTAATTTGGAGTGAAAATTGTGAAAACAGTTTTTTTGGAGTTTTTCGAATTCCGGAAAATTTTAACATTCTATGTCCAAACAGTTTTCTGGAATAAAATTTTGGAAAAAAGTGAAAACTATCCATGGCCAAACAGGCACCTTTTTTTCAAAATAAAAAGTTGTTTGGATTGTAGTTACAGCATTATTGAAGATTTGTAGGTGTTTTGTGACTGTAAGAAAGGTTTTTATTCGAAATGCACCCCGACAACTTCAGTAAATAGTTTTGAAAGAAACAAAACAACATTTTGTAGACATTTTCTGGAAAAATTTAAACAATTAGTTTTTGGACAAACTTTTGCAAGATTCCAATAAATTTGCCATGTTCAAACAGCTCAGTATCCGTTTTCCACCTTGAAGTTTGTAGACCATTATGTAGAGAGGAGAAAGAAAATGTAAGAATCCATAAGTCCAATTTAGTGAATGCGTGTAGAGATCACCAATTTAGAAAAGGAGCTAAATGCGTGGTAAGAAAGTTAGATTTGGGAAAGGCTTATGATCGTGTAAACTGGTCTTTCCTTATGCAAATTACATGTGATTCCTTACTGTTTATTTTGGGTCTTCCACTTGGTGTCGAGCACAATGATGTGGGAGTGTGGCAATGGTGATTGACAAGTCTGTGAAGGTGATGGCTCCTTGGAAAAAACAAATTTTATCTTTTGGAGGTAGACTTAGTTTGATGAATAGTGTACTAAATGGTACCGGACTTATTTACTGTCGCTTATGCCTATCCCAACAAAATTTGAGAAGAAACTTAATTCCCTGAGAAGTGAATTCCTTATGGGAAGGGAAATCTGTAAAGAAGAATTTTCATTTAGTTAAATCATAAATGGCATTTGGGGATGAGAGACAAAAAAGGTGGTGGTTTGATGGCAATCTCAAGCTTCACATAAGAGTTTATTGAGTAAATGGCTTTGCAGGCTAAATTATGGTAGATAAGAGCTGTGGAGGAAGGTGATAGTATTGAAATAGAGCAACGTTGGAGTCCTAAACCTATTACAATGCCTGATAAAATGTCAGTTTGGAAGCAGATTACTAAGCTGTGGGTTGATTACAACAACAACATACCCAGTGTAATCACAAGTGGAGTCTGGGGAGGATAGGATATATGCAGACCTTAACCATTTCCAACATAAAATGATGTATAAGATTGGTAACGGGTCAAAAATAAGATTCTGGTTGGACAAATGGATGGAAGCTTGGAGATTGAAAGATATTTCCCCCACACTGTACAGTCTAGTTTTAAACAAAGATTGCTTGGGGTTGACTGCTATTCTGTTTCAGGACCGAATCTTCACCTTAGAAGAGATTTCAATGACTGGAAAATGGGGGAAGTCAGTGAACTTTTAAATTTCTTGGTATCTGTAGTCCTTGATGCTAATAGATCTGATGCTCAGCTCTGGAGGGCCAGCATTTTCTGTCAGGAAGGAATAATTTATGTTGTAGGAAGTCTAAGGCTTCCACAGTTCATGTTTTGGCTGGGTTGCTTCATAAAATCAAGCCCATTTTGGTTGGGTTGGGGAATTCCAATTTGCAGCAGATTTCCTTTGTGAAGGTGCACTGCAATTCTGTGACCACCTCCTACGACACTGCCACCCAATCCTGGCAGATTGTGGACCTTGTTTCTGCAAATCTTTTGAGTCTGTCGGGTAACACCTCAAAATGTGAAGGCTCAATTGTTGAGTTGGCAGGCAAAGAGGGTGGGGAAAAAAAATATGGAATGCAGTACCTTTATGGCATTATGTTAACTATTTTGATAGAAAGAAACAAAAGATGCTTTGAAGGAAAAAAAAAACAGCAACTCTCTTAATGTGAAAGATAGGTGTTTACAGAGTCTTTTTTCTTGGTGTACGGATAGAGAAATGGAAGATGTGAACCAGCTTTTTGATTTTTTAGACTATGAATTTGATGTAGTTGTTGAGAAAGTGTAACTTTCTCCTTTTTCGTACTCTTGCAGTACCTTCTTAGTACTCATTAATAAAACTTACCTTCTTAGTACTCATTAATTAAACTTACTTTACTTTATCAAAAGAATAAGTCCATATTGCAGTGATTTAACTTGGATTGCTGCATTTCATGCTATTGATCTTTTCTGGACGTGGATAAAGAAGTTAGTATTATCTTATAGTGGGATGAGATGTGCCAAATAGAGCCGATCAATATTGAAGATTTATTTGGGGTTGAGGAGTGGTTGTTTGTTGTTGTATGCTAATAATAAGCCTTTCTGGAACAGACTTTAGAGGTTAGGGGAGTCACCTGAAAATTGGTAAATTCAATTCTAGTGAGGGGTGCGAAATTTCTTGAAACATTAGAGAATCAGAACACCGATAATAGGACAGAGGGGGTATTTCCATGTCCTTCAATTGTTGTTATAGTTTGTACTATTTCATGGTCTATTGACAATTGCAGCTATATTGTAGATTCACAAGTGCGGTTCTGCGCGGAAAAAATTGGGAATTTCCTCTACCACCATTTGGACAAGGGTGGTAAGTGTTTCTCCTCTCTTTTATTGTTTTGATTAGCAGCATTTTAGATTCCACCAAGTGATATATGGTATATTAGGAATTCCCATATATCTGATGTCAAGTGTAGACTTATAGTGCTGTTTGGAAGTTACATTGCCTTTCAAAGTACTTTATCTCAAGCTTTTGCTTCGTCCCTTTTTTCTCTTTCTTTCCCACTTTTCCTCAATTCTCTTGCTTGATTTTGAAAGTGTGTTCAGATTACTTTTGCTTATGTGTAGGTTTGAGACTGTGTACCTTGATGATGAGATTCGAGTAGTCAAAGATATCAGGCAAGACTACCTGATTGTTGAACGTGCTCCTTATGTTTGGAAAGAATGATTGCCGGATTTGTCTTCTGCTTCTCTGTACATAAATTTTACTGTAAGTTCCCTTCTTTGAACTCTCATCTTCATGGTAATATAACTGGAGAGATTATGTTTCCCATAATTTTTCTCCGTGTTCTGAATGTATAGGTGCTGCACCATCCTCTTTGTAACCAATATTTTTGTAATGTTAAGCGGAGACATTTGATTTATTTCATCAGATTGAGTCACTAATGAGGTAAAATTTGTACCTTCATTTGTATGAAAGATGCAAATAAATTTATTCAGTTTTACCTCTATGTTGATGGTGTACAATTTATTCTTTTACTGATCTAGTTGTGTATACTGTTTACTTTTGCGTGATCAGTTTATCTCCATCACACATATGTCTCCGGGGTTCCTAATGTTTCTAAATCAACAAGTAGTTTGTCTGGTCAAAAATGGTAATCTTCTTCAAATGTTTTTGTAAATATATAATACATAAAGCCGACCTAACTAGTTTTGTAAGTCCATGTAGGAATGAGTGTGAGATTTAGAGGACCTCTACCTAGGTTTCAACCTCGAGAGGATTCCTTTTAATTTCAGTTTGTGAAATAGTTTCATTTGCGCTAACGCAGTAACTAACTTACCAACCTCAACAGGAAGATTCCATTTTGTCTTGAGAAATAGTATCATTTGCGCTAAAGAAGCAACAAACTTAGTCCGTATTCCTTTTTCATTTTGAGAAGTGGTTTCATTAACGCTAAAACAATAGCATAGTTGATTTGTATGGGCATTCTGGGCAAGGTTGCAACAAGTCGCTAGTCGAAGGTTTAGACCAATCACAGGTCATTACTATGTGCCCTCTTTTAACTGATGACACCTAATTTGCCCTTAAAGACAATATTTAGTATTGGGATGAAATAGCCAAACAGGCACTGATAATTTACTTGTATTTCTCACTTACCTAGCTAATCTCGTACTTAGTTTCACCTACCAAACATGGGAGAACTAAAAATCTTGCTCGTAGACCCTTATTGACTTTCCAAGTTGATAAATTTTTTCTTTTCCTTTGTTTGTTACCATCTCAGAAAAAAAATTCTCTTTTCCTAACTTCCATCCAAATTACCACTTTGTTTTCTCGGTTGGGTCATGTGTTGTTTTTCCATTTACTTCTCTAAACGTAGACAAGCACCAATTCTGAAAGAATTGTTACAAAAGATAATTGTATTATGTTTAACATGGCAACACTTTTACACACGTCTAGAGTTTTGTTGAAGATTCTTTGTAGACACAAGAACAAAAGAACATAGCTATACAAAATTGAAATGTGAAGATTGCATTGACGTTTGCTACGTCTGAGATTTTCCTCATTAGGAACATTTCCCTTTGTTTCTCCGAGGTCATTTAGGTCCTTCGCTAAACGGCTCACATTCCGTTTCATACGGATATAAATTTCAAATAATTCAACATTATCTGATTTAATCACCGTATTAACGTCAAATATCAAGATTTTTTATTTGTGAACGAGAACCAGATATGCTTTACTATTAGTTGCATATCCTATGGAAATACAATCTCCTATTTTTACCCTTTTGGGTTTAGGATCTTGCACTGTAGCTCAACACCCCCACACTGTGAAATATTTTAAGTTAGGCTTTCTTTCTTTTTATTTTTCATATGCAATGGATTGTGTTTTACTATGTGAAACTCGGTTGAGTATTCGGTTAGCCATAAGAATAGCTTTCCCCACAAGTTCTGGGGTAAATCAGAACTTATCAACAAGGCATTCATCATCTGCTTTAACGTTTTATTCATTCTTTCCCCAATTTCGTTAGATTGTGGCGAGTAAGGGGTAGTTGTTTGATGAATAACGCCATCTTCCAAACATATTTCTTCAAAAGAAGATTCATAATCGTCAACCCTATCACTTCTTATCAGTTTGTTCTTTTTTGTTTAGTTGCGTGTCAATTCATTTTTGTATTGCTTGAATGCATCAAGTGCTTCATCTTTACTACTAAGTAAGTAAATATAGCAATATCTAGAGTTGTCCTCAATTGAAGTTATGAAATACTCTCTTGGATCAAAAAGAGTGTCCACTTAGCCATTTGCACACCCCTTAAGAAAACTCCTAGACAAAAATATGTAATTTAACTAAACTGTCCCTAATTAAATAGGTATTGAGATTTGATCACATAACACTTAATAGGGGCAAATATGGAGAAATAAGGTTAATTCTTTCTTGATTTGATAAGTGGACACTCTTTTTGACCCGAGAAAAAAAGGCTAAGTGGAGACTCTTTTTGATCTGGAAGAAGTGCTTTTTTCCATCGTGAGATGATATTTGACTTCGTGTCTCAAATATTTGTGTGAATTAAGTCTAAAAGATTTGAATTCCTTTCAGCTGACTTTTAAAGATGTTTAACATACTTTAATTCCACACATGTTTGACACTTTGATTCATTACATTGAAACTTAGACAATACCTTTAAGTTAATCATTTTTCGCAAGGTATTTGAAGCTTGACGTGACCTAAATGTGAATGTCATAACTTATTTGACTTAAGTAAATGTCATAACTTATTTGACTTAAGTAAGTAAGAAGAAGCTTCAACTTTATTCATATCAGTAGCTATTACATTTAGCTTAAAAAGGCCCTCAATTATGTAACCTTTTCTTACATACATTTCAACAACAACAACAACAGCCCAGTGAAATCCCATAATGTGAGGTCTGGGGAGGGTAGAGTGTACGCAGACCTGACTCACACCAAGGTAGGACGGTACATTTCCGAAAGTCCCTCGGCTCGATAGAAAGCATAAAAAAAAGAGGTCGGATAAGGCCAAGAGATTCAAAGCGATATGGAAATGCAAATAACTAAAGCGACTAAGCCATGATGAAGCGGTTTGAAAAAGGAGCGATGCTATCACGGATAAAATAAGATAATCAAAGTACGAGCGTAACAAATAGTAGCGAGAAATCAAAGCACGAGAACTTATATTGCGATAATGTGACTACTAATATGAAAGGATAAACGTTACTATCTACTAGCCTTCTACCCTGTCCCGAGTCCTCCATACCCTCCTATCTAAGGTCATGTCCTCGTGTAAGTATGAATGCGCTATATCCGTCTAATCACTTCTCCCCAATACTTCTTCGGCCTACCCCTACCTTTTCCGAAACTATCCGTGGCTAACCTCTCACGCCTCATGTTTGGGGACATCCGTGTCTCTCTCTTCACATGTCCAAACCATCTCGTCTCGTTCCGCATCTTATCTTCACCGAGGCCAACTCCCACCTTGTCCGGATAGCCTCATTCCTAATCCTCGTCACTCCGGTGTGCCCACACATCCATCTCAACATTCTCATCTCGGCAACTTTCATCTTTCGAACGTGAGAGATCTTCGGCTACACTCCACCCCACACAACATGGTCGGTCTAACCACCGCTTTGTAGAACTTTCCTCTCAAGTTGTGGTGGCACCTTCATCACATAGCTTTCCTCGGAAGCGAGCCTCCATTTCATCCACCCCCTCGCCCCTAATACGATGTGTGACATCGTCGTCAATCTCCCAACGCCTTGTATAATAGACCCAAGATACTTCGAAACTACTTGTCTTCTCGAATGACACAGTACCAAGCCTCGCTTCACGCCACCTGCGAGGTGTCTTCCTTTCGAACTTGCACCCAGTACTTTGTCTTGGTCTTACTCGGCTTGAATCCTTTAGACACAAGTTTGGCCAACCCTCTAGCTTGGCGTTGACTCGCCACGAGTCTCGTCGATCAAGACTATGTCATAGCGAAAACATACACCGTGGCACCTCGCCTCGAATATGCCGCGTCAATTCATCCATCGCGAGGCAACAAAAAAACGGACTGAGCCGATCCGACGCAACCCCATCACAACCCGAGAAGTGCTCCCGAGTCTCCTCCTACGGTCTTGGCTCACTGTCCCCCGTGTCCCCGATGACAACTCGATCACCCCAACGTACGCCACAGTACCTTTAGCATCTCCATGGCATCTCCCGACCTATCGAACTTTGTCGTGCCTTGCACTACAGGTCGACGAATACCATATGTAAGTGCTTCTCCTTCCCATCTTCGCTTCCACCGTCTCCTTACAAGATGGATGGCTTCGTAGTTGAGCGTCCCGTGAATCCACTCGGTTTCTGCGAAATAGATACGCCCTCCCTCACTCTCGGCTCCACCACCCTTTCTCACACTTTCATAGTATGGCTTAGCGACCCCTTGATACCTCTATAGTTGTTTGCAACTCCGGATATCGCCGCTTGTTCTTGTATAGAGGATCATTACACTCGACCTCCATTCGGCATCATTGTCGTCTTAAAGATGACATTAAACAACCTAGATCGCCCACTCCAAACCCTCGCCGAGCCCGCAATCTTTCAAATTCTCCAGAATCTCGTCGTGTCCCGTTCTTCTTCACTTGCACGCAATACCCAAAATCGCGACGCCTCCCCCGTATGTTCTAAATCTCCCAACACAATGTCTGTCCCCTTCTTCATTCAAGAGTTTGTGGAAATATGACTGCCATCTCCGTCTAATGTAAGCCTCTCTTTCTACCGAATACTTTGCCATGCTCGTCCTTGATGCGCTTCACTTCTGATCCAAATCACGTGCCCTCCTCTCCCTCGCCTTGGCTAGCCCTCGAACAATTTCTTATCCCCGCCTTTTTCCTCTAGGCTCGCATAAAGGCGTTCAAAAGTCGCCGTTTTTGCCATCGAAACCGCCCAACTTCGCCTCCTTCCTCGCCATCTTATAAAGTTCTCTATTCGTCCACTTCTCCACCTCATCCTCGCTTTACATAAACTTCGCATACGCCACCTTTCTTTTGCTTCCACCTTCCTTTGCACTTCTCCATTCCACCACCAATCCCGACGCCACCACGACTACCGTCGAGACCCGCACTTCCCTAGCTACTACCCTAATGCAACAGGCTGCCGTTATCATGACATACCGGTCGCATCCCCACTACTATCCCAGCCCCCTGGTCTGCCCGGTAATTTCTCCCATTCCGTGGCACTAGTCATGGTCAAACTCCCCATCGATCCTAGCCGATCACCGTGACCCTCTTCTTTCTCGTCGATCGATCCCAAATCCATCACCAAGAGCTTATGTCGGGTTGTAAGGTTGTCGCTCGGGATGACCTTACGATGCCTTGCACGTACCTTTGTCATCCTTCCTAAGGAGTAGAAAGTCTATCTGAGTCTTAGCCACCGAACTACGGAAGGTTACCAAGTGCTCCTCCTTCTTTGGGAAACTTGAATTGGCTATCACCAACCCAAAAGCTCTTGCGAAATCCAAAAGTGCGACTCCTCCTCCATTCTTACATACATTTCATTTTTACTAATTACAACTTTATCATAAACACACACTTAAACCTGTTCTTAACGAGAATTGCCATAGAAACTAAGTTCTTGCAAATTTCAGGAACAAGGAGAACATTGTTTAGAGACATTACTTTGTTTGAAGCATCTTCAAAGATATCTTGACAACTCCTTCAATTTTGGCAGTTGTGGAGTTTCCCATGAAAAGAGTCTCGTCGGGTCCATCAGGAGCATAAGAAGCAAACAACCCTTTGTTAGCACAAACACGGCGGGTGGCTCCTGAATCAATCCACTATTCCTTGGGATGTTTTACCAAGCTGCATTCAGAAAGCATAGCACACAAGTTTTCCATCTCCTCGTTCTTTTCAACCATGTTTGTTTTACTCTTTTTCTTGTCTTTCTTTGGAGCACGACAATCCTCAGCCTTGTGTCCAACCTTTCCACAATTGTGGCACTTTCCTTTGAACTTCTTCTTAGGCAGGTCGTAACTCTTTGGTCCAGAAGGCTTCTTTCTCTTTTTGTTATTAGAAGATGCCTCCCCAACAATATTTGCTCCCATTATTGTTGAGTTTTCACGAGCCTTCTTTTAGGCAGTCTTGTTATCCTCTTCTAGCCTTAGACGAACAAAAAGTCTTCAAGAGTCATCTCCTTGTTCTTACGTTTCAAGTAATTCTTAAAGTCATAAAAGAGGTACTTTTAAATGTCTCTACTTGAAACGCTTCATTGATGACCATTCCTTCAATAATAAATTTATAATTAATAACATAATAAATATCTTTAATAAAAATTGATCCGGATCATACCTTCAGCAAGGAGAGGAGATAATAAGTGATGACTCGCAGTTCTTGCACTTGAGACATGATAGACTTGCTGCATTTTGAAGTCCAAAAATTTGGAGGCCACAAATTTCTCTAGTCTACATCTTCAGTCTTGTATTTCTTTTCTAGGGCGTTTCACAACTCTTTCGAAGTTTTACAAACACTGTGGACGTTATACAATCCATCTTCCAAGCTACTAGCCACAGATATTTGTAAGAATAATATTCTTAGTAGTTTGGAAGATGCTTGGATAACATCTAGTATTTGTAAAACTTTGAAAGAGTTGAGGAACACTCTTGAAAAGAAATACTAGACTGAAAATGATGGACTAAAGAATTAGTGGCCGCCAAGTTTTTGGACTTCAAAATGGTTGACAACAAGTATTTCATGTCTCAAGTCCAAGAACTGCTAGTTATCATTCATGATTTCCTCTCCTTGCTGAAGGTATGATCCGGATCAATATTTTTATTAAAGATATTGATTATGTTACTAATTATAAATTTATTATTGAAGATATGGTCATCAATGAAGCGTTTCAAGTAGCGGCATTTAAAAGCTACCTCCTTTATGGAGAGAATTTAAGAATTACTTGAAGCATAAGCGTAAGGAGATGACTCTTGAAGACTTTATTGTTCGTCAAGGAATTGAAGAGGACAACAAGACTACTGGAAAGATAGCTCGTGGAAACTTATTAATAATGGGGGCAAGTATTGTTGAGGAGGCACCTTTAATAACAAAATGAGAAAGAAGCCTTCTAGACCAAAGAGTTACCCGACTAAGAAGTTCAAAGGCAATCGCCGCAACTGTGGAAGGTTGGACACAAGGCTGCGGACTGCCGTGCTATAAAGAATGACATGAAAAGGAGTCAAACGAGCATAGTGGAAAAGAACGAGGAGACGGAGAACCTGTGTGCTATGATTTTTGAATGCAACTTGGTAGGAATTTCAAAGGAATGGTGGATTGATTCAGGAGCCACCCATCATGTTTGAGATAACAAAGGGTTGTTTGCTACTTATGCTCATGATGGACCCCACACAACTCTCTTCAGGGGAAACTCCACAACTTGCAAAATTGAAGAAGTTCAAAAGATATCTTTAAAGATGACCTCGGGAAAAGTAGTGATTCTAAACAATGTTCTCCATGTTCCTGAAATTCGCATGAGCCTAGTTTCTGCCGCACTTTTCGGTAAGAACCGGTTTAAGTGCGTGTTTGTTTCTGATAAAGTTGTAATTAGTAAGAATGAACTGTATGTAGGAAAAGGTTACCTAACTGAGAGCCTTTTTAAGTTGAATGTAATAGCTATTGGGTATGAATAAAGTTGAAGCTTCTTCTTACTTACTTGAGTCAAATAATCTGTGACATAATTTGGGTCACGCCAACTTCAAAACCTTGCGGAAAATGATTAACTTAGAGGTATTGCCTAAGTTTGAGTACCACGAATCAAAGTTTCAAACCTGTGTGGAATTAAAGTATGATGTTAGTCAGTTGAAAGGAATTCAAATCTTTTAGACTTAAGTCACACAGATATTTGAGACATGAAGTCAATACAATCTCACAGAGGAAAAAATTATTTCATAACTCTCATTGACGACAACACTAGATATTGCTATATTTACTTAGTGGTAAACATGAAACAATTAATGCATTCAAGCAATACAAAAATTGAGGTTGAAACGCAACTAAACAAAAAGATCAAAATGATAAGAAGTGATAGGGGTAACTAGTACGAAGTTCCACTTGAAAAAATATGAATATGGCGTTATTCATCAAACAATCGCCTTTAATCGCCACAATCTAATGGAATTGGTGAAAGAAAGAATACAACGTTAAAGGAGATGATGACTGCCTTATTGATAACTTCTGGTTTACCCAGAATTTGGGCGGAAGCTATTCTTGCAACTAGCCGAATACTCAATCGAGTCCCTACAGAGAAAACACAATCCATTCCATATAAAAAATGAAAAGGAAGAAAGCCCAACTTGAAATATTTCAAAGTGTTGGGGTGTTTGGCTGATGTGCAAGCAGTGGCAGATCCAGGATTTTCACTCAGGGGGGTCGAAAAAAACAACAAAAGCTAAATATTAAAAATAATGTTGTCAATGGGGATCGAACCTAGGACACTAGAGACAATTTTGAACACCCTGGACCACTAGAGCTAACCTTTTGCATTTGTTTAGGGTGTTCAAAAGTTAATATATGTACATAAACACAAAAAATCTACCCTATATATACACTATAATTTTTACCGAGAGTGTTCGGGTGAACACCCTGCCATCCACGTAGATCTTCCCTTGAGTGCAAGTTCCTAAACCCAAAGGGGTAAAAATAGGACTGAAAACCAACCAATAGTAAAGCATATCGTTTTACGGTTCACAAATTAGAAAATCCCGATATATATGTTAATATGGTGATTGACTCAGATAATGCTGAATTCCTTGAAATATATATGCTCAATGCTAAATCTGTTGTTTACAAACCATTCTCCTCAATGTTACTGGATTCCTGTACCTTCTCCTTTGAAGTTGAAGCATTAGTTGTTTCTACTGTAACCTCACTTTTTTTCATTTGCAAATGTTCCCACGCGATCATTTTGAAGTGAAAGGTTCTGGTTCTTCTGTTTTCCCAACCACTGATTTGGATTGCTCTGCTTGGATTTTCTTGGCAGTGTGAGTAGACAATCTCGAACTTGTTTCTTATGATTGAACTGGCTTAAGAATAACTCTACTCTATTTTGGGATCTTTTTAATTTTCTTCTTCTTTTTGTACTTCTTACTCACTCTTTCAGTTACTGTGGGGTATTGTCTAAGGGTTTGATATCATTATTGTTGGAATGTGTGACCATCTCATCTAAAAGCTTAAGTTGTTAGAGAGAGCACACTTTTATTATTTAACTATATTCTCAACATGCCCCTCTTGTGCGGGCCTGATTCTTTTCCATGGGCCAAGCATGTGGAAATTTCCTTTGATAATGGGTGGCGGTGAGATTCGATCCCAGGACCTCTACTCTACCTGCTCTGTTACTATGTTGAAGTATGCGACCATTTAGATAGAGCACACTTTTATTATATTCTCAACAGTTATTGTTGTGAGATTGATGTCTTCCTTCTACATTGTGCTGCTTCGTTTACAAATTACTGACCTTTTCCATTAGTGTTATCGTTCTCAGACTGCACCGCATTTGCAGGTAAAATCTTGCTAGGTCTCACCTTCTTTAGTCTCTATTGCTCTCTTGTTTTTCTTTTCCAGAATTCTATAATTCATCACGGAGTGTCAGTTTCTTACAAAGTTTGCAGTATTTAGGTATGCCCTCATATTTTAAGTTTCTGAACCCTTCGGAGGTGAAGTATGCGACCATTTAGATAGAGCACACTTTTATTATATTCTCAACAGTTATTGTTGTGAGATTGATGTCTTCCTTCTACATTGTACAAATTACTCACCTTTTCCATTAGTGTTATCGTTCTCAGACTGCACCGCATTTGCAGGTAAAATCTTGCTAGGTCTCATCTTCTTTAGTCTCTATTGCTCTCTTGTTTTTCTTTTCCAGAATTCTATAATTCATCACGGAGTGTCCCAGTTTCTTACAAAGTTTGCAGTATTTAGGTATGCCCTCATATTTTAAGTTTCTAAACCCTTCGGAGGTGAAGTATGCGACCATTTAGATAGAGCACACTTTTATTATATTCTCAACAGTTATTGTTGTGAGATTGATGTCTTCCTTCTACATTGTGCTGCTTCGTTTACAAATTACTCACCTTTTCCATTAGTGTTATCGTTCTCAGACTGCACCGCATTTGCAGGTAAAATCTTGCTAGGTCTCACCTTCTTTAGTCTCTATTGCTCTCTTGTTTTTCTTTTCCAGAATTCTATAATTCATCACGGAGTGTCCCAGTTTCTTACAAAGTTTGCAGTATTTAGGTATGCCCTCATATTTTAAGTTTCTGAACCCTTCGGAGGTGAATCGTCATCCTCCAATCCTACCCATACAGTTTCAGGCTGGGGTTTGAATCGTCATCCTCCAATCCTACCCACACAGTTTCAGGCTGGGGTTTAGGCAGATCTTTCTACCTTTACTTTTGGCCATGCTAGGTTGTGTCCTGCTTCTAGTCGTAGCAATCAAGAGCAAAGAGTGGTGCACACAGTACTCAAAAGTTGTCTCAAATAATGCCATGTATGCATGTGAAATGGAAAACCAAGTAGGAGAACTTATGCTGGAACAACAGCGATGTCCTCTTCTGGCTTAAAGTCCAATGTTCATTTTGGAGCTACATGTGCATTCATTTTAAAGTGTTCTTCATTTGTGAAGTCAAGAAACACATTATAGTTGTCGTATACTCCAATTTTTTTCCGAGCCCTTTACTGGAATAAGTTCCTTGAAACTGGACCTAATTCTCTCAATTTGTGGTAGAGTTTTCCGGAATTTGCAAACTAGTGTTCTCTTGTATTCATCAACCATTACTCCATAATAGTCTTTAGCTTTAAAAATCACCATCAGTATCCCATTATGTGTGGTCTTCGACTCTTCATTGCAATCACTGACTCATGTTTATGGCGAGCAAGATTCACAGGTGAACTAGGTAATCCAGCTACAGTGGTGGTATACAAAGGTTTTCTAGCAATTCCTCCCATAGATTGATTCATCCCAACTGGGGGATCATTGTGTTGTTCCAGATGAGCCGGAATGCTGCTGTCTGGCGGCTCCATCAGCAGGAGCGTGCAAAAGATGCTGTGAAAATTATAGCCATTGTTGTTTAGAGAAGGAGAGAGAAGAACGAAGAAATATTAACTTGTTCTTCAATCCCTTTATCTCTCTGACTACTAAAGATAATAAAATTCTAACAAAAAGAAACTGAATTTTCTTATAAATATAATTAATATTAGCATGAGTAGTTATGCTATCAATAGTAAAAAATCTAAATGATAGTTATAATGGTGATGTTAATACAATGGCATGCTTGATATTAATATAATTAATCTTGATTAATTTTGAAAAATTTAGCAGTTCTTCAAGCTGATCACTTTTTTTTTTTTTTATAATGGACAGAGTTGCCTGCAGTTTGGGGTAGTTCTTACTACATTTCTTGTTAAAGTATCTCAAACAGTTTGTATTGTAAATATGCATATATTGCTTGTTCTTGTTTCCTATTAAATTTACTTGGACGAGGCAATCCTATCCTAGAAGTCCTGCTTTGGGTCACTTGTAGCCAATTAGAAAGAATCCCTCCCCTCCCAATTTGCAGCTGGATTCCTTTGGAAGGATTCTAGATTGGAATATTGCCGTGGTGTTGATGGATTTGAAATAATAAAGTATGTAGCAGAGAACAGCCTAGACTACTGATATGTGATTCTTTTTTCTAGTAGTAGTTATGTAACTCTTTAGTCTTGGTTGCTGGTAAGTATTAGGGTGGAAAAGAGACATTGAATAATGCTTTAATTAAATCTTATATTGATGTTATTCACACTATTTGATTCATTATTGGAGGAACTTTTCAAATATATGTCTTTTCTAGATCATAACATTCAATTGATTGGTTCGGCAAAAAGTGCTTCCGGACCTAGTACGCATTCTGTTAGATTCTTAATGGCACTATATCTTTCAGTCAGGTGTACTTGTGGTAATTTAAATGCTCAAATGTTTTCTAGCTCTGTGGAGAATGATATTACTCAGTAGATGACAATCATGGCACATAAAAGTAGTTAATAAGTCGTTTAATCACAAAATTATTGTATTTTTTTTAATGTCTACTCTGTTTTGGCTTGATATTAGAATTATGCAATTATAAGCTATAGATTTCGTTGTTGATTTTTTGAAATTGTGCGGTAGGAGCTTTTAAGTGTTTGAGCTTAAAACTGTAGTTTGCTTAGTGAAGGAAGAGTGGTCAGTCGATTCCCATGAAGCATTCTGTATTACAACTATTGAAGTATAATTGGTATATCTACAGCAGTTGCCTGTGTTCCATCATCTATTCTTAAAATATCTGTGGCTTTTCACCATTTAATATCTAGTCAAGTCCTAAGATAGTTGCCATAACTGCTATCCAGTTTGCTCAAGTGGTGTGACATGTTATTTGAGGAGACAATGTGTTAGATTCCTTCTTTCTAATTCATTAGATGTTCGGACTAAAAAGGAGAAGAAAGGGAAACCCGCCAGAACTTTGCTGCCTGTACGCTTCTTAAAAGAGTATTGAAAAAATAATGGAGTGATTGCCTTGGAACTTTCGATAGCTTGAATTTCGCATGTCCTATAAGGAGGCTTACCATAGTGCATGGACTCTCATGGTTCCTTTAGAAGATATCGCTACAGGATAGAGGAGGCTAGTTAAATTAGAAGGGAATAAAAGGGAGTGAGAGGAGGGTTGGGCAGAAAGGATGAGAAGAACTTCACATTTCAGTCATTATTCCTTCCTAAAGATGAAAATATGAAAACCAAAGTTAAATTTTAAGTGAGAGAGAGAGAGGATGCAGAATATAGATGTTGTGGGTTCTTAGTTGAGAGAGTACATTCTGAAATGTATATTAAAGTCTATCCGTACTTATTTTACCTACATATATGTAGGGGTTGACCCCAATATATTGAGTTTTGCCGAACCTGCGAACCCATTGTTGGGTACTTCACAAGATGAGAGCTTTATGCGGCTACTCCCACTCCCACTTCACCCTGTCCTTCATATCCTTGTGACGAAAGAAAATGAAGAGCATAAAAAGAATGGCTTGTTATTTACATATAAGAATATGGGTTCCCATCTAGTTTTGAGTTAAGAGGTAGAAATACTCTTTGTTCTACAGGAATATGGAGATAAAACTTAATCACGTTGACGTTCTGTAATGCATAGTTGTTGCAATTGCTTGAGAATGAGGGGGTTGGAGTATAGATATCAAAAGTTAAATTGTGCTTCTACTGCAAGTGTCATTTTATGTTGCTTGGGTTGTGAGTTGTGACACTAAAAGCTGGTAGAGAGCACCCTTTTTGAAGTTGAAACCTTGAAGCTGATATTCTGTATTAAAACACCAGAATTGGAGGGTGTTGAAGGACACTTAAAAAATTAGACTCCTAATCTTTCGTCACTATGGCATCTGTGAACTAGTGTTGGGTGTTGAAGGACACTTGAAACATGTGCAGGTTTCATTTGATACATGACCGGTAATCAGATGCGTATGTATGATTTAGATTTTAGAGCTGGCGAGTTTAGAATGAGTGTGATCTTATTATGTATGTATCTAAATTTTCATTTGTTGAATGTGTATACCTAGTTTGAACCGAAAGTAAGGGATTCAGTTGAGTCTATAGAATTTGTCCTAGATTCGCCTCTGGCTCATATGTTCTTGAAGTATGAACCCTCAAAAGTAAAATAATAAACACAATCTATTCTATTATCCTTTTCTTTAAAGACTTATTTTGGCTTGATGTATATGATTCTTGAATGAAACGACAACCACCAAATTTTAAGTTTGTGTCTAGTACTGTTGAGCAAACCCAACAGAAGGAAAATGAAAGAGGAAGACATGAAACGTTTCCACAACTCTATCATCAAATTAATAGCAATAAACTCGGTTTGAAGAGGCTCATATGTGGATGATGCTAAATAATATCCATGGGGAGAGCTCGCAAATAATCGAAATTAAGAAGTTAAAATTTCCAAGTTTTAATGCGTTGCATGAAAAGAAGCCAACTTCAACATGGCTCCAACATGACTTAACATTTCTAGGTGATATAGACCAAAGCACCAAGTATTATAGATGTCATAAAAATCTTAAAAATACTAGTTGAACTTTCAAACGTGCTCAATGGATGTAACATTTCTTTTCATGAAATGGAGCCCATCAATACATTGTGGTGCCAGGCCAGCAGACTTGGACAAATAGTTTGCTAGACAAGCAGCAGAATTTCCAATGTTTGGTGAGTCCATAAAAAAGTGATACGCATGCTTTGCAGGCAAATGGCCCTCATTGATGATGAAATTGCATCAATGGCATAAACTTAAAGTTAAATCCAATAGAACCCTGCACTTCACCTTTTATATCGGAAAGAATCCTTATTCGTGGCAGATCTAGAATTAATGTTGTGGGTTATGAGTTGATACAGTGAGTTTTGGAAAGTATATTTAATTTTGTTTTCGTAGACATAAGGTCGACCTTCTCTCTACTTTGTCTTGATGTAAGGCAAAGGTTGCTTATTGTGACCTCAGTGGGAGTCATGAATGGTGAAAACGATAGGAGAAAAATTTGTGTGCATTGAAGAAAAGGAGAAGAAGAAAACAACCAACGTATTTGAATGATTACTCTTATCGAGAAAACCTCAAACTTACTCGTTTTATTTTATCATTGAAAGAAAAAGACAGCGGCCTGCTGCAACTTACGTGAATGACAACATTATTAATGTATACTTCACATCAATTTTAGAACCTATCACTACATAATATAACTGGAATTATCTACGAATTTCGGCGCTATTTCGTCGCTAAATAGCTCATAGCTACTAGAACGTTTTGATATTTGTCTATCACTAATTCTTGTTTTTTAGTAGTGAATAGTGCTCACATCTCTACATGGCTTGATTGGTAAAATGCTCCTATTAGCTAAAGGTTCCATCGGTGTTAGATGAGATAGGTTTTGTTTTCTTCTTCGTACGTATTAGTCATTATCAAGTGATGGGTGGTTGAATGACGTTGAAGAATTCCTATAATCACTTATTCAATCTTTTTTTTTTTTTTTTTTTTAAATGACAACCTTAAATCAAAGATATCAAACGAAAAACCATATTTTAGAAATAGATTTTGTGGTCTAATCTTTTCGATTTAAAAGAGAGGGATTTAAAAGAGAGGGGATTTCGAGAGATTAAAAAGGAGATAAGCAAAAGAAATAATGAAATATAAAACAAGCCAACATGGGTGCTATGAAAGGATTTGTTTGCATGTTGCACTAAAATCCAAGGAGGATTAATAGTAGTAGAAATTCAAAGTGAAAATGTCGCAGTTTGGTAGGGTGATTGTGTTTGGTGTAAAGGGTTATGAAGGACAAAAGCATACAAAAGAAGAGGGCATACACTTCTTTTTGTAAGCACTCAATGATGATATTGTCCTCCTTACAATGACTTAAGAAGCTCATTTATGGTATTGCAATTACATGATACTGCCGTGATATTTGGCACAAATATCATGTTTTGCGTCATTTTACATCCTACTCTTATGACTTTTATCGCTTAATTCGTGACGCAATCATCGTATTTGAACTTATGTCGTCATATTCCATGTGCATAGGTACGAAGATGACAAATGATGGAAAACGTTGCTTAAAGTGAGGGATTTGGAAGCATATGACGAGTAGACAAGGTGACGAGTTGAAGATCGATGAACAAAAAGAGAAAGAAACTGAACTAAAGGCCCGCTTTTCATCCGCATCGCGTGAAGAAAGCGGACAGAAATCAGACCCAGGACTATCACGCGATCCTCCCGCATCGCGGAAAGAAAGCGAAAGCCCTGCTTGCGCGATCCTTCCGCGATGCGGAAGGAAAGCGGAACTCTGCGTGGCTTTCCCGATTCGACTAGGATTTGGTTTCCTTATTTTTTATTTTTACCCTAGACTATATATAGACGTTTTATTTAGCTGAGAACGTGTGCTGGGATTTATTCAAGGATTTGTAAGCCACCGTTCTCTTTTTCTCTCTCTAGGTTTCTTTTATTCCTCATCTTTTTCAACCCTAGGTTATTCATGAATTCTTTTGTCTATGAACGAATTATGAGTAGCTAAACTTCTTAATTCTAGGGTTGTGGCGAAAGACTTGAAAGTTGATTTGATGACAATTATTATCTATTGATTTTTCATATTTTGGGTTGCTTATTTATTCTTGATCTTAATTATTTGATTATCTGGCCAATAGTTAAAACACTATCTGTGGTGCGTGAATTGAACTTGAGAAAGGGAATTCACATACGTAATAAGAATAAATAGAGTTTGTTCGATTTAATCGTTTCGCTACTGAGGATAGAGATATACCCTTTAGCCCTACTTAGTTGAATACGGAGAAATAAATGTGTTCTTGTTACCTCTGATGACCATAGAGATATAGGAGTTATAGTAACATCTACGAACTTGTGAGTAGTTCGAGAGAATATCATAAAGCATAATTAACCCGTCAACTAGTAACCCAGAAATAAAATAGGTGAAATTGTCTGAAGATCAATTGGATTGTCGAAAGCAGCGACCACTAGATCTTTCTCTCATCTCGATAATTCTTATAATCTTTGTCAAGATATTCCAGTACAACAAACACCCATCACAAATTGTTTACTTTTCGATTGTAGTTTAGTTCAACAAACATCTTGATTTTCACTTTCTTGAATAGTTTCATCGAATTTGAATTAGCTTAACAAAAGTAGAATCTAAGTCTCTGTGGGATCGATATCCGGACTTAATGATCTATATTACTTGTACGACCACGTATACTTGCGTGTGCGTTTGGGAGCAACAAGTTTTTGCGCTCGTTGCGGGACTTAGAAAAATTTCTCGTTTTTTCTAATTTGAGTTTGTTTTTTTTTCTATTCAAGTCTTTACTTTTTCGTTGTTCTACTTGTGTCACTTCGGGCTTCTCTGGTTTATGCCAAGCACTCGAAGTTCAGGAAAACCGTTAGTTGATCTTGATCACGAAATCGAAAGAACTTTTCACCGACAAAGAAAAATGGCTAATAAAGCAGCAAGACTCGCTCTTGAACAGGCAGAAAGGGATAGAGCCAAAGACGGCGATGAACAGGGTGCAAGAGCACAAGAACAACGAATTCTTCTTTCCAGTTATGCTAGGCCTAGTCTAGCAACTATTGCTAAGGCTATTGTTAGGCACGAAATCACCGGAAATTTTTGAGCTAAAAGAAGGAACGGTGGGGCCGGGTGCAACATACGTGCCGCATATGGGTAAGTCTAGTGAAGACCCGCATAAGCACTTGACGGTTTGTGGAATTGAGCGAGAATTTCCAATATAGAGATGTCCCCGATGATTATGTGAAGCTATCCTTATTTCCGTTTTCACCGATTGAAGCAAGGGGAATGGTTGACGAATCTACCTGCAGGGTCTATCAATTCTTGGGAGATATTATCCAATAAGTTTATCGACAGATTCTTCTCACCCAAGAAAACAAAGGAGCTGCGAGGAAGAATTGCTAACTTCACTCAGAGAGATTCCGAATCTCTCGCCACACGCTTCGGGGAGAGGTATAAGGGCTATCGCGAAATTGCCCCCCATCACGTACGGACCAAAGGAGATCATTGGCAACAATTTCGTGTAAGGACTTAACCGTGAATCAAGGGCCTGTTGAATGCTTGACTGCGGATCTTAAACAAAACATATGAAGAGATGGAAGATCTTCTCGAGATGATGTCGAGGGTCATCATGAATATCACGAGACTAGCCGAGGTTACCACAAAAAAGGCTGTTGGGGTTCTTAAAGTTGATGATGTTGCGTATTCGGGGCCGATATAGGTACTCTTACTAACGTGATGTTGAGGGTGTTTCCTCAAGCTCGACGCATTCAACCGATTAAAGATATTCAGCAGACAGCATGTGTAGGTTGTGGTGAACCTCATGATTATAACAATTGTCCATTAAATCCAGAGTCCGTTTATTTTGTGGGACAGCAAAATCGTGGTGGCGGAAATCGGGGAAACTATTATGGAAATAACTACAACACTCCATTTGGGAAGCAGAATTTCCACAAACCGAACAATTATCAACAACCTCAAGCTCAGTCAGCTAGCAATTTAGAGGAGATGATGAAGAAGCTCATTGCTCAGAATCAAGTGACACGACGAAAAAATCAAAAAATTCGAGTGAGATGCGGAAATCTATTCATAAGCTTGAGCGTCGAGATGGAACGGCTCTGTGCAAAATGTCGGACCTCCGGGTGCGCTTCCTAGTGATGCGAAAAGAACCGAAAGAATGCAAGGCGGTCCCCGAGGAATGGTGGCGCTAGAAGAAGTGCCACCGAAGAAGAAGAACATAGCAGAGGCAGAACTGATCCCTGCAAAGCGAGCTGAACCAAAGCACACAGTGGCAGAACAAGTTGTAGAGGAAGTGGTGCGTCCACCCCCTCCCTTTCCATAGCGACTTCAGAAACAAAAAGCAGATTCGGCTTGCAGGAAATTTCTTGAACTCTTAAAATAGGTACACATCAACATACCTTTGGTGGAGCTTTTGCAAGAAGTCCCAAAATATGCTAAATACATTAAAGATGTGGTTGCGAACAAATGGCGTTGGACAGAGTTTGAGGCATTGCCTTGCGAGGAATGCGTTCGGCAGTGAGGAGTAAAATTCCTCCAAAGTTGAAAGATCGGGCGCTTCACAATTTCGATTACAATTGGCAACATTGAAGTTGGGCTAGCATTGTGTGATTTAGGTGCTAGTATTAATACGATGCCCTACCGTGTTCCGAACGTTGGGTTTGGGAGAGCCTAGGCCAACCACACACCGGCAGTTGGCCGATCGATCTCTTGCTTATCCGATGGCATTATTGAGGATGTTCTTGTGAAGGTAGGCCCGTTTATTCGCCGGTTGATTTTGTGATACTTGATTATGAGCGGATAAGAGTGTTCCTCTCATCGTGGGGAGAGGGTTTTTGGCCTCTTTTGATCTTTGTGATCCGAGTGAAAGATGGGAAGATGTCCATGACAGTTAATGGACAAGAGGCGACTTTTGATGTGTTTAAAGCTACCAAGCTTCCAGCCCACTATGAGGAGTTGAAGATGATTTCCGTGGTGGAACCCGAGCTCACTAATGCCTAGTTAGATCACTTTCTAGCTTCGCGAGATCCGTTAGAGACAGTGTTGGTGTATGGGGAAGATCTGAAAATTGCTGCAGAAGTGGAGGAGTGTCTTAGCATTCTTGACACTTCATGTGCTTATCTACGAGCACGTACACCGGTGGAGGAGCTAGATAGACCAGAGTCATGGAAGAAGCCGAAACCATCTATTGAAGAGGCTCCCATTCTTGAGTTGTAACCATTACCGCCTCACCTTTGCTACGCTTTCTTAGGTAGTGGAGACACATTGCCCATAATCCTCTCTGCTTATTTGACTGATGTACAGGTTGAACGTGTGTTGCGAGTGCTAAGAGATCGAGTCCGAGCCCTTGGGTGGTCGATAGCTGATATTCGAGGTATTAGTAGCTCATTTTGCATGCACAAAATATTATTGGAGGAAGACAAGAAGCCTAGTATTGAGGCCGAGGCGGCGAACCGGTCATGAAGGAGGTGGTGAAGAAAGAGGTAATCAAGTGGCTTGCCGACAAAATGCATTATGTATCCCATCTCTCGACGACGGCAATTGGGTGAGTCCCGTACAATGTGTCCCGAAGAAAGGGTCATGACCGTGGTGGAAAACGAGAAGAATGGGCGGTGCCTCAAAGAAGCGTTACGGGTTGGAGGATATGTATGGACTATCGAAAGTTGAACAACGCCACCGTAAAAGATCACTTTCCTTTACCTTCATGGATCGGATGCTCACGAGATTGGCCGGGCATGACTATTATTGCTTTTTGGATGGTTATTCGGGCTACAACCAGATCATGATTGCACTCGAAGATCAAGAGAAGACCACGTTCACATGTCCGTATGGCACGTTTGCATTCCGAGGATGCCCTTCGGTCCGTGCAATGCTAGGTACTTTCCAGCGATGCATGATGGCTATTTTCACCGATATGGTGGAAAATTATGTGGAGGTATTTATGGATGACTTCTCTGTTTTTGGAGATTCTTTTGATGACTGCTTGAATCATCTTGATGCCGTGCTAGCTCGTTGTGAAGAAACGAACTTGGTCCTTAATTGGGAAAAATGCCATTTCATGGTTCGAGAGGGAATCGTTCTTGGGCACAAGATATCGAGCAAGGGAATAGAGGTTGACAAGGCGAAGATTCAAGCAATTGAAAGATTGCCACCACCATTTCGTTCGGGAATGTGCAGTTTTCTTGGGCATGCAGGATTCTATCGACGGTTCATCAAAGACTTCTCTAAAGTTGCTAATCCAATGTGCAAGCTTTTAGAGAAAGATGTGAAGTTTGTGTTTAATAAATCCTGTCTGACGGTTTTGATGAGCTGAAATGAAGGTTAGTGTCACTCTATTATCATCGCACCGATTGGTCTCTGCTGTAGTTTATTTTGATGTGTGATGCAAGTGATTTTCTTTGTGGGGTCAGTCCTTGGTCGAAAAGGGACAAGATTTTTCATCCTATTTACTATGCCGTTAGCAAGACACTTGATGCGGCCAGATGAACTATCTTGTCACGAGAGAAGGAGTTATTGGCGGTTGTCTACGCCTTTGACAAATTTCGATCATATCTTGTGGGCACGAAGCGATTGTATACACCGATCACATTGCGTTCGTTATCGCGTTTGCAAAGAAGGATGCAAAGCCGAGGCTTATTCGTTGGGTGTTCTTGCTGCAAGAGTTTGACATCGAGATTCTTGATCGAGGCACGAAAATCAGGTAGCAGATCATTTATCGAGATTAGAAGATCGGAAACATATGGATGAAGCAGTGGCGATTAAGGAGACTTTTCCTGACGAACAACTCTTTGCTCTTCAATCAGCTGAGGTGCCATGGTATGCAGACATGGTGAACTTTATAGTAAGTGAGATCTACCCCCCTGGTGCTAATCACGAGAAGAAGAAGCGAATTTTGCATGACAGCCATTTCTATGTGTGGGATGAACCCTATCTCTACCGGGTTGGCACAGATCAACTGATCAGAAGGTGTGTTTCAGAGGAAGAGGTGCCTGCGATTCTCGAGAAGTGTCACTCATCACCCTACGGGGGACATCATCTTTGATGACGACGACGCAAGGTACTTCGATCGGGTTCTGCGGCGACGTTGTTCAAAGATGCTCATGAATTTGTGCGAGCATGTGATAGCTGTCAGAGAACCGAAAATATCTCCAAGCGACATGAAATGCCTTTGAAGGGTATCTTAGAAATTGAGCTGTTTGATGTGTGGGGTATTGACTTCATGGGACCATTCATACCATCCAAGAGGAATAAGTACATATTAGTTGCTGTAGACTACGTCTCGAAATGGGTGGAAGCTATTGCACTTCCAACCAATGATGCTAGTGTGGTGGCACGATTTCTGAAAAAGAATATTTTTACAAGGTTTGGGACCCCTCGGGCCATCATCAGTGATCAAGGTACGCACTTTTGCAATCGGCTCTTTGATAAATTGCTAATCAAGTATGGGGTAAAACACAAGATAGCAACTGCTTATCATCCTCAGACGAGTGGTTAAGTGGAGGTATCGAACAGAGAAATCAAGAGGATTTTGGAGAAGACTGTAAGCGTAAGTAGGAAAGATTGGTCATTGATCTGTGGGCATACCGAACAGCCTACAAAACGTCGATTGGCACATCTCCCTATAAGCTCGTCTTTGGTAAGGCATGTCATCTACCAGTTGAGCTTGAGCATCGAGCTTATTGGGCGATCAAGAAGCGAATCTCGACATGGTTCAAAGCCGGAGAAAAGGCGGTACCGCACGAGTTGGAGGAATTTCGCTATCATGCATATGAAAACGCGAAAATGTATAAGGAGCGAACTAAGAGACACTACAAGAAAAATGACCTTTAACGAAGAGAAATCAGGTCCCTACAAGTCAAAATCTGGTCTCTAATGGTCAATAGCGACCAGAAATAGTTGGTCGCCACTGGTCGTAATAGGCTGCGCCGTTAAAAGTCTTTGCGACGAGATTATTTTTTTTGGTCGTTAAAAAGCGGTTTGGTACGGAGTTAATCCGGTCCCTAAAATATTATTAGAGACTATTTTCTTGGTCACGATTGTTTGTATCCGGTCGTTGTAGCTCCAAGGGCTAGCCATAACCTGGTCCTTAAATACCTTTAGCGACATGAGTTCTCGTCCTAAGGATTGATGTCCAGAATTCTAATTTCTCTTTATGAATAATATATGTGCAGGTCATATTATACTTGCAAGAAGAAAATCTGAATACAAAGGACAATACAAAGATAAATCCTACTTTTATATATATATATAAGTCATTAATTACAAAAAATGATTAACATCTATGATGTGGGTCACAACTTTTACTCAACCCCTAAGCAAAAATCTATCCCTAAACTATGATATAAAGTTACGTATAATATTTATAGCAAAATGATCGCCAACATGTATGTCTTCAAAACCTTGACTTGACCTGCAAATTCAGCCTCCAAAAACTGCAAAGAGTAGAAATGAATTCAAATTAACCAAGCATCCCAATCTATTATAATTGTAGCTATACTAAAACAACAGCTTTGTCGATATATCTTTGCACTTAGTCAAAGTAACAAACTAGAATATCAATGAACCTTATCAAATTGTGAACCAGAAGCCACATAGTATGTCAGGGTACATATATGAATCTATGATTTGACGAGGTGCATACAATGAGTTTTAACATACCAATCACTTTTCATCTTTGTCCTGAAACTAGTTTCTTCATTCATCCTTAAGCTCTGAGAATGAAGAGAGTACAATCAGTCTTCTAATCATTCACAAATACATATAACTCGACTACAGACATTAATGTTTAAGAAGTGATTCCCCAAAGCAATTTGAAAAATTTCAATCCAGAATGATTTTTTTGGTCATTCAAAAGTTGAAATGTTTACGGTCTAAACGCCATACTAATACCACCCCCAGTAAGAACACTATTAGTTCTTCCCAAAAAGGCAAATTAGTACAAACCTGTAGTGATTTTATTGAAACTCCATATCAAACACAATAGCTACTATGAGTAAGTCTTCGAATCCACTACGATCTACCTTGATATTACACATAGTCTTTAGTAGTCACGGAATGTCTACAATGCTTAGAACTCCTGGAAAGCTAAATGGAGTGATTTATAGTCAATCATAATGTGATTGACCATCTTGCTAATACAATTGACTGGGAAAATGATAAAAGAAAAGCAAAGCTATAAAAAGCAGCCAGTATGCACCTTTCGTATTGTATTAACATGTTATGAAAAATACTTGTAATACTTCATCATGCATCTCTCATAAGTAGGTGACGAGCAAAAACTTAAGGCTTGTACAAAGTAGTTAATGAATAATAGTTTCAATAAACTGAAAAGAGGAGGTGACTTGACATGTTCTCCATCAGATATTCATTTGCATCTTCACCAATTATTGCGTTGTAGGAGCATTCTACATGAGAATTCAAGAGGCAACAAATAGTGAGAAGGCTTAGGTGATAACTTTTAACTGAAAAATACAAGGCCTCTTTTCCTAAAGTTTCAACATGCCTTTTGTTGCCCCCTTTAACACCAAAATAAGAGAAAATAACAATGTGGAGGACAAATATGTCGAAGAGATAAGATTTATAAGCTTTGGAATAATACAAAAAATATATGCATATTTAGAGATGAGACCCATTCACATCAACATAAATCAATATACCTCATTTATCATACTAATAGTGGTAAAACAAAATACTTGAGATGGTTAAAACATTGGTTTCATAGAAAGAAATTAAAGCAACTACCTTGAGACCTTACATACCCATCAACAGTTATTAATCTAGCTTACGTTGCAAACTTGCATAACCTGCATCTACCCATAAATTCACCAAAAAAAAAAAAAGATATATATCTGAATACAAAAAATGTGTTCATACCATTTACATGGATTGAGAAATTTGACCACACTAATGTATTTACCATGATCAACTGTGCGAGCCACCCTCCTTGATCAAGCACTCCGATTCCTCCATCGTTAAGTGCAAAGGCGATCTAATATGCCAAAAAAATTAGCTTTGACTATGCCAAATTATTTGTTAATATATATATGCCAACTTAATGCAAAATTGCTTTAAATAAGTGCTGCGAAATTCTTTGGAGTTATTTGTCACTCCGTAATAAATGTGAGAAGTGTTCTATCCAAATCTCTTTTCTAGGCCATCAACAACCTCATGGATTCTCTTAACAATCTTCTCAAATTTAATTTATCGCGAAGGGCTCGGATCTAGCAAATCAAGGAGCAAAAAGAGCATCTAGAAGAATGCTAAATAGGTGGTAAGTGGTAACTTATAAATTAAAAGCGTCAAAAAAGGGAAAAGCGGAAACCTTTGCGCACCAGCCTTTTAGTTTACTCTTAAACTTTTCTATAGATCAATCACATCTTTCCTCTCCTTCTCAAATCCTATAGAATTTGCTTCAAGCATCAATATGGCCTCCCGATATGCGAAAACATGTAAGAGTATCTCCAAATTTTCAACGTTAAGTGTGACTAATACTCAATTAATATAGGCGGGATTACTGTTGCAACTTTAGAGATGATGCATAGCCGGGACAACTAAATTCCATGTATTCAACTACGTCTCGGTTTCCCACCACGTCTCTCACCGGAGTTACGGTAATTGGGCGAAGACAGGCAACATGCACCCGATAAGGCACTTATGCAATTTAATGACCCATCATGATGTAAACCATTGTAAGCATATGTCTATGGTTGCAACGATTACATTGTTTATGTTGGAAGAAAGTAAAACTAATAATTTTAATAGAAAATGAGAGGAAAAGGCAAACAATGACAAAAAAGATAAATGCCTTTCCAAGTCTAAGAGAGAGGTGCCACGTCGCTCTTCTTTTGCCTAGCTTTTAATATTTTATATATATATAATGATTGGAGAAGCTTTTGTTTCGATTCTTCACGAGAGAATTTAAGAGGCCATACGTTTCTCTATCAACTGTAGGTATTATACTCTTCAAGGAAATTATCCCAAAACACAATTCATCTCTAACAAGGGTATGAAATAGCAAGCATAATAATTTGGAACCTTAATCAAGAAAAAGACATTCAAAATCATACAAAAGAACCCATCGTAGGAGTGTGGAACACCACGGATTTGCCTTCTAAATCTTTAATTGTCCATCAAGTTCCCATAAATCATTGAAGCAAATAGAAATTTCTAAAGGGTTATCTATCGAAAAAGAATTCCTAAAAAGTTACCAAACAAATATACTTAAGGCGAATTTGGGTAGAATGAATAAGCAACAAGCATTGAGTTCACAAAGCATTGTTACATTTTTTGGTCCACCCACAACTAGGAAACCAACAAAAACATGGAATATTACGCCAATAATCCACCTACTAACCAAAAAATCAAAGTCCCGGATCTACTCTAAGAATAAACAAAATTAGGATATTAAAAAAGCCACACGACTACTTGCGGTGCCATGGTGTTAGGCTTTGAAACTCAATTACAGCTAAATACGAAAAAAAATAAATCCAAAATCAGCATGCACGAAAGTCACATTTGATTTAGGGAAAATACTTTTAGAATATTTATAGAGGAACCAAAAGAAAAAGAAGAAACTAAGCAAGAATTTGGAGAAAGAAGCTTTACCGAATATGGAATGGTTATAAGGCTAACGAATGTAGAGAGAGGCAAAGCGAAAGTCATCTTCATTATTCAGCGTGTAGAGAATAAGGTTTAGGGTTTCTTAGTGGGGATCGGACCTATAGATGATTACGGAATAGTGGCGAGGTTATAGTAAGGGTTTTTAGAAATAGAATGGTAATTTGGGAGAGAGATTTAGTCCAGGGTTTTTTTATATCTAAAACTCTTTCATTTTTATTAAGGAAAAAATTGGGTGGCCTTATTTGTAGCACTCAACTTACAGTAATAAGGACCAAATCTTATTGTTTTCACGACAAGATTTAGTCCCCTTCGCGCGATAAAATTTCGGGAATTACGGCCAGGACGAAAAACTCGTCCTATGCTCAATACTTTTAGGGACTAGATTCCTGACTTGTCCCTAAATGTTGGTCTCTGAAAAGCCTTTTTCTTGTAGTGAGAATTCATGACAGGCGCATCCAATCTCGTGACTTTGAGCCTAGGCAGTTAGTCTTCTTTGTATAACTCTAATTTAAGATTTCGGTGGAAAATTTGAGAGAAGCGAAGTGGTCGGGCCATTTAAGGTAGTGGTGTGACACACATGGAGCGATCGAGCTAAAAGAAACCCGACTCGGATGCGACATTTTTTTGGTGAGAAACGGACAAAAGTGAAGCATTACTACGGGAGGCCGGCCAGAGTGCTGGGTCTTCCACGTCGACCTAAATGAGGCTTGAGGAAAGCCTCCATGCGCCGACGCGTTAACTCGGCGTTTCTCGAGGAGCGGCCTTCGTAAAAAAAAAAAAAAAATGAGAAAAACACAAAAAGTGTCGTGCCATGACCTTAACTAAGGCGGTTGTTGGGAGGCCCCATTTTTCTATAATATGGTCCCTTTTTTTCATGTTGCGGGTTGGGGGGA
>NC_081345.1:63032787-63146492 GCF_029784015.1 Lycium ferocissimum
TTTTTTTTGTTTGCAGGTTGAGTTATTTATTTGATTACGTGCTTGGGAAAGACGTTGTTAATTTAGAGAAGAAGTAATATGATTGTGATCTGAATATCCCTAAAGTTGGGCTAGGATTTGTGACTAGGATAGGACTATACGTAGTTACCACAATCAATTATATACCATGCTCTTAATGCATTCTTGATAGGTCAATACCATAGGAATATAGGAGGAGAATTATCTTGAATCGACGAGTAGTGGTTCAGAAGAATACTACGAGATTAATAATCCGATTAATTAGCTATTGTGAACAAAGTTGCTAAGGTGTGATACTTGACTGACTCAATAGGATTAGTGAACCAACCAACACGGAATACTTCTAAATCTTGATTAAGCCGGTTCTCAATTACGTTCTAAGCACAATTTTTGGATACATTATTAGTCAATTACATTATAGCATTTAGTTATAAAAGAACGAACACTTTTATTCTTCACTTCCATAGATAGTAAGCAATAGTTTATTTTCATGAAATATTGGTCATAAGTCTCTGTGGGTTCGACATCCGATTTTATATAATCACTTTATTACTTGTACGACCACATACACTTGCGTGTGCATTTGGACGCACCACCCAACAGAAAGGAATAGAATGAATTACGTAGCCGAGGGCTTTTCGTATGGTCCCAGAATAATCTATCGAGTAGAATTCAAAGCTGTAAACTAATAACTAGGGGTCCACTACCTGGCCGTAAGGCTCGGAGTACCTTGAAATGTAACAAGATTTTTAGAGGTAAAACTTGGCGTTGCCGCTACAGCAGTAAGCTGCGGCGACAAATCAAAAAGGCAAGGACATCGCTTCAGCGACATACTATACCGCTTCAACAGTGTCGCAGCGGCGGCATAATTGAATCCAGAATATTAAGAGGCATCAGCCTCATTTCCTTCCACTTCCCTTCAACTCCCAAACGAAAAAATCTCCACCTCCCTCAAAATTTTTGACCTCCCCTCCTTAATCTACCCCAAAAACAATCCCTACTCTACCTCTCCACTTCAAACCCAACACCAAACTACTCACACCTCACCCTGATTTCCAAGGATAAGCAGGAGAGGAAGAATCTAGAAGGGCAAACTCACTTTTCGTTCACTCACTTGATTCCCCAAACAAAGGTAAGAGATCGTAACCTCCCACTTGTAGATAGATAGAAGACTCAAAATTTGAGGAATAATGCACACATGATTCAAAATTTTGACTCCAAAGTTGGGGATTTTTGTTGATGAACTAATAGGATGAAATTTAAGAGGAATTGGAACCCTTTAATCATTAGAATAAACCCCCTATTGAACGCAGCGTAGTTATAGCGCTTATTTAGGCCACAAAACTTGAACATAGTAAAAGAAATCCCTTGAAGGAGATTTTCCAATTTTCTTGAATTATGGGTTGGTTTGTTGTTAGAATAGTCCTTCAATAGATTTGGACTTCATGCATACTAGTTTCCTGCTCGATCTATGTTTCCTGCTCGATCTATGTTGAAAAACAAATGTTTGAATTGATATTTGGTATGGAGAAACTGAAATATTTTAGTGGGTCTCTGGGGATGACGATACCGCTTCAGCGGTTGGTCGGCATTGCGGCCGCTCGATCTACCGCTTTAGGCATCAAGAGGGATATTTGTGTATAACCTTGTGGCGGATCTTGTGGATCGTTACGGTGGCATCGGGGAGCGGTACGAAGATTCTTTGCGGCGACCGGTAATTTTCTTCAACTAACAGATTCAACGACGGGGAGGGATTTCGTTCGGGTCTTCAAGCTGTTCTCTTCTAGAATGATACGAATTTGATAGGATGTGAATTTAATAATTTCCTAATTCCTTTGCAGGTAAGATGTCACAGAATCAAGAAGAGATTCAACAAGTTCAAGGCGGAGAGGAGATTCCTGCGTACGAGAAACTTCCAACTCCCGAGAGTAAACAAATTTACTTGCAGCAGCTGCCCATGTCCTTACTATTAGATCGGGGCTTCGACATGACTAATGTGGACAAATGGGCTTTGGATTTTCTCACCCGATTAGAGTGAATCAAGTGGAACTGCTTGGTTGAGGATCCTGGGTTTTGCAACGAAACCTGGGTGAGGGAATTTTATGTAATGCTTCCTACGGTGGACTGGGATTCTCCCAACCCAGAGATTGTTATTCAGGGTACTAGAGTGAAAGTAGGGCCAAAGGTAATCAATAGGGTGTACAAACTTGAAAATCATCCAGAGGCGCCCTTTGCAGCTAAGGCGGCGGAGCAGGATTCGAAGTGGTTGGCTTCAGTGCTAGTTCATGAGAGTGAGATGAAGCATACCATTTGGGCTGAAGGTAAGATTGCGATTTCTAGCGATTGCTTCACTGCGGAGGCTAAAAGGTGGTTGAATATTGTATCCCGTAGGGTTCGGCTGTCGAAGAATGTACAGGACGTGACCTTCCCTCATGCTTTGGTTGTTGCTTGTGTCCTTGCGGACATTCCAGTTAATGTAGGTGCATAGGTGGTTGCTGAGTGGAAAGAGTTTTTGAAGAACGGGGGTACCAGTTTGATGTTCTCATCATTAATCACTTTGCTATGCAATAGGGTTAAGGTGCCAAGGGATAATGCGACGGATGAGTGGGTTCCCAGTGATAATCTATTTCACCCGCTTCTGGTAGAGGTTTGGGGTACTGCGGTTGTTAGTAGAGAGGGTAGGATGAAAAAGAAGGTCAGTGATGCCCGAGAGGGAGGCAGTGGGGCCGGGGCTGATGATGAGGCCAGTGACGAGGGCAGTCAGGAGATCGGAGCTGGGGTTGCTAGCCTTCAGGGGCCATTTGAGTGCATAGACGCATGCTTTGATAAGATGGTGGGTATGTTCCAGAAATTGCCTATGTTCTCTGAGGGTTCTAGTTCATCGGGGGATGCTGCAGCCTTTGTCACTAGGGATGAGATGAAGGGTTATTTCGAGACCCAAAAAACCATGGGTGAGTCACTTTCTTCCTTGCAGACAGTCTACTCTACTTTGGCCATAGACCACAGGAAACTTCAGGAGGAGTTTGATGCTGAGGTTGCTAGGAAAAGATCTCGAGATAGGGTGTTCGTCCAGAACTGGAGAGGAACTAAGGCAATGTGGAGCACCATGCTTCCCAGTGTGCTGATTCCCGTAGGAGATGAGGACGACTCTGACAGGTATTCTTTCCTGGAGATGCCCCGAAAGGTTGGTAGTACAGCTGGGTAGGTGGAGGGAGTTGGCAGCTCTGACGATGATGATGCCATGAGCAAGATGGATGATTAGAGACCCTTCCCCCCTTTATACTTTGATGGTGTTATGGTTGCCCATGTCGGGCTTTGCTGTTTAGACAGTTTTCTTTATTTTGTTCGGTTTGTTTGCTTCTTTCTGTTTGGATGATGCCTTTTGGTTTTGGTTAGCCTTGTTTGGGCTTAATATTCGGATATCTTATTTGAATGTGGGACTATTTGATTTCCTTGTTTTGATAATGGTAATTTGGGCTTGTGTAATGATTTGAGTGATGCTTGCCCTCGTTGGGCTTGTCTTGTATCGCTGATGGTTTGGGTTTCTTTGTTGTTTTATTTGGTCTGCTGATTGGCACGAACAGGGGGAAAGTCAATTGAAAACAGGGGAGGGTTCAGCTCTTTGAATCTTGCAGTACCACTTTAGCGTTCTCTCAGACTGCTATAGCGGTCCTGCTTCGGCTGCAGGGGAGCCGTAGGAGCAGTCCAGGTTGGAAATGTGATTACCGCTTCAGTGGTGGCCTACCCGCTGCAGCGGCAACGCTACAACGGTGGACTGACCGCTGGGGCGCTATACTTGGCAGTGGTATCATACCATGCTCGGATCATTTCACAACTATAATTTACGTCAGCCATTCCCAACGCATGTTAGATCGGATCTCAGAATATGACTTTCTTTTCGCGTGTAGATACCAATTGGAATCGTCTACATACCAATTGGGCCCACCGAGATACCAATTTGACCGAAGTAGCACAATTTGAAAGAAAGAAGGAAAATTTTCCTAAATGCCCTAGAGCCTCCCGTGGATGGGTACGGACGTCTACGTACAATTCCACAAGACACTACTAGACATTGCTATGGTACTTATGAGATCGGTAACCTAGGCTCTGATACTAACTTGTCACGACACATTTTAGGACCGCGCGGGCACCTACCTTTCCTACCTCGGTAAGCGAACCCTCTATCGAATAACACATAAATTAAACAAAGACGAATCATTCTAACCAATAGATATTTAGAAATAACAGCGGAACATCATAATATATTGATAAACTCAAGTATTTATGTGATTACAATAATTAAATGATTACAGACTCGATCCAACTTCCCATGATCTAGTTTAGACTAGTACAAGAGCGACTAAATGATTCCAGATTACCGCTACACTCTAAGTCTCAACCTCCATCCCGAAATAAAGTAAGAGAAGTCCTTCTAGATAAGCACCGCACATTTCCGTACAAGTCACAATCAACCACCTGAAACAATCTACACCCCAAAAAGGGTGTAGCAAGTGCAATATCAGTACAATCCACGCGTACTGAGTAAGTATCATAGGCCGACAATGGTTAGAAACACATATCAGTAATAGAATTCACAAACAACCATGATAATAACTAAATCAAGTCATACGTCTATCTACCGCGCATTATAACATCAATACTCTTTAATCACAGCTGCTCTCTAATAACCCCAAGTCAAATTTCACAAGTGCACTTTCACAATTCGTATATCATTAGATCATTCGTTTTAGTCTAGGTATTAACTCATCATTATGACCCCTTTCATCCTACATCACTTAGAGACCAAACATGCATCTGATCTTACGGACGATCTACGGGATAAGTCAACAAGTTCAAACAACAAATTCGGAAACCAAGCACACGTCATTGCCTAAGTAGAACATCTAAACCCAATTGTACCAAGTGTCCATGTGCCCAATCCAAAATCGTCATTACAAGCAAAATATCAAATCATCTCAATATAAGACATGAATAGAATGCAATGCAACAATGTATGTGTAACACCCCGTACCTTTAACCTAAGCTTTGACCATGATCCCAGACTTAGAAAACCCGATAAAGAATGTGAGAATTGGAAATTTCCTCTTCAGTTGTAAGATGGTGGTTTACGCCCATGAACAGCGACCGTATTTCAGTATACGGGCCATATTTCAAGTCGTAAACTGGTACCAAAGATTTTTGAGCATTCTGGAATTTGACATTTGGAGGCTACATTATTAAATACGGATCGTATTTCAAAATATGGCCCGTATTTCAAAATGTATTTGGAATTTGGGAAAACTTCCTTGATGAAAGTTGTAGAACTTTGAAATACCTTTCCAACGGTATATTATAAGGGTCAAACGGACATCTGTGCAAAGAGTTATGACCATTTTACTGAAGAGACGCAGTGTAGTCCATACGGAATACGGACCGTATTTCAAAATACGGCCAGCACCTTGCTGGACGTAAACTGCAATTTTCCAGAGTAGTATATATTCATCCATATCAGTTCAAATCATTATTTTTCATTCCTTCAAGCCCTAGAACGACCTCCTACCCTCTCCCATCATCAAGAACACCAAGGTAAGCCTACTCTAATTATTCCAACTCAATTCTAACATATACTCTAATGATCTAAACAAGAAATCATCACTCCTAAACTAGGGTTTTCAAGAAAATCCATCTCAAGGTTCAAGAATTCAAAATTTTGGAAACCCTCTTCAAAGCTCAAGTCCTTAATTCAAGTTTTGGAGCGACTAAGGTATGTAGAGTTACTATCACGTGTGGGAACATCATTGTTTCTTCCCCACGCCTCATAATCCATAAATTATGATTCTCTACTAAAACTAGGGTTTCTATACCATGCTCATGATAACCCTAGGTCCATGTCCATGATTATATTATGTATGCATTGTTATAATTCCATCATTGAGTTCTTAACATTTCTTTATGATTATTGAGAATCCGTTCGTAATCCATGAAAACCCATATCTTGTATTCCATGGGTTCTTGCATGTATGTTTTTAACTAAGAATGATTATTTCATGAATATCCTACATGTCTACAAGTTTTCATGCAACTATATTATATAATTATTTTCATGCTATGATACAAGATACATACATGCTAAATACAAGTTATTTCATGAAACCATGTTTACAAGTTATTTCATGAAATCATGTTTACAAGTTATTTCGTGAAATCATGATTACAAGACAAGTACAAGTTAATTCACAAAAATCATGGGCTTCTTAGCCAACTATATTATGTTCATGTTTTTGGGAGTTGCACGAATTACCAAGAAGGCTCAGATAGCCCGAAACTACGTAGCCACCATAGGACAAAGATCGCTCCGCCCAGTTAGGACGATACCTTAATTTTACACCGAATGGATCCATCAGCACGTTACCACCTCATACCCGGCAAGGTATGGGGGTCTGCGGGTCCGGCGGTGCCGACTCCACATACCCACGCGTGGTGATATCACATGGTCGGTTTATTAAATGCTCTCCCTACTTATCGGGTTTACGTATGTTATATATATATATATATATATATATATATATATATATATATATATATATATATATATATATATATATATCTATGCTTATAGTCATGCTCATGTTCATGTCCAGGTTTTCGATTTCGGTTCTTATCATGTTATTTCATGTCCCATGTTATTTCATTCGTTGCTTTACATACCAAGTACATTCAATATGCGACGTCCCCTTTTATTGCCCGGGGGCACTCGCATTTCACGATGCGAGTATCGATATACGGACGACACACATACGCCGCAGGAAAGCATTCGTATCGACTTATTGGTGAGCCCCATCTCATTCGGGGTTTAGTCAACTCTTTATTTTATGATTAGTTATGCATCTAAGGTATCCGGGGGGCCTTGTCCCGTAAGTATGTTTTCCGGTCGGACTCATGATAGAGGTTTCATAGACTAGACAAGTCAGTTATGTAATGTCAGACATTCGGAGTCATATAGCTATTTTGGCTCATTCATGTTATTTCCGCACTCATGTTTAAATAAGTATTTTTATTAAGTATTATGACTTATTACGTTTTATAAAGGCTCATCATGCATTCACGTTATAGTTCGCTCATGTTATGCCTCGTGATGATTCAGCAAGCCATGTGGTTCGCTTGGTCACATGCAGTAAGGCACCGAGTGCCGTGTTTCGCCCAGGCCATGGTTCGGGGCATGACAAAACTTGGTATCAGAGCCTAGGTTTAAGTGTCTTACGGAGTCTATGAAACCCTGTCCAGTGGGGTCACTTTTATATGTGTGTGCGCGCCACACATATAAACAGTTGACCACCAAGACATTTGAGATTGTGTCACTTCTTTTAACTCTAGATCGTGCAATAGAGTTGTGTTCTCAGAAATCACTCGAACTCATGTGTTGTTTCCCATTCTACCGAATACACCTAGTCTCAATGGATGAGGAAGATGTAAAGCTAGTCGTTATCGATGTGTTGCTTTCCGATGGAGGATCGGAATTATTCTAACTCGTGCCATGAAGCTTAGAGCAGTAAGTAACATTCTCTTTCCGTCGAATTCTAAACGTATCGAATGCGTAAGCGACGAGAAGGTAAATTTGAGACCCAAGACTTACCAAATAGTGCATGGTGTATTTATCAGGTGATAATACCCTTTTAAAAACAAGTTTCAACATGGCAGTACACATAGGTTATATACCTTACAGAATAAGTTTATTTGGATTATCTGACCATGGAGCTACAGTATAAGGATGATAGTTCGGATTTAAGACCTACTGAGAGTAACATTTTATGAAATTAGTGCAGCAATCATAAATTGTCCACGGTAGTTTTGATCAGAAATAGCCTAAGAGCCAACCACACCGTAATACTAGAAAGTCTCGACTTTTTTTTTAGGATATATATATATATATATATATATATATATATATATATATATATATATATATATATATATATATATTTTCCATATGATCTATGTACATGACTAGGAAGGGACCGATGCGATAAGAAAACCATGAGCGTACGATATTGAATTTTTTGTGGGGTTAGTTTTAATTTATTTAAGCTTATTTAGATCAGGCCTAGAGAGTATGATGTTAGTGAGTTACTACAAGAAGCAGATATTACTATGTGATAAAAGATATGACAATTCCCTCTTAGGTTATGTGATTAAGTATTTATCCCTGATGTGTATAGTATGATATAATTTTAGAAGTGTATAGGGAGTTTGGGATTAGTTGTTCCAATTCCTTGTTTGAGATAGATGAAATTTCCCTAAGTATGATCCATGTCTATAGTTCAGAAAGATAGTATACAACCCCAGAATAGAGTCAGATAAGGAGGAAAAGTTAGAAATAACCTTATGCTTCACTTTAGTACTCAGAGAAGAATTAGAGAATATGATGCTAGCAAGTGGTTAACAGAAGCATAGTAAGTAAGTTTGAATAGATACAGTGAATTAGAAATTTTCAGCAGAGTTAGTAGAAGCACGATTTATGTACTTAGTCAAGTTAGCACTACTAAGTGGGTAACTGTCTGAATATACCGAAGGCGTGTTAGAACCCAAAGGGTTTAAGTTAAATTTGAGGTCTAGAAATTGGTGAAAGAAGAAAACCATCTAAGCAATAAGAGAGCAAGCTACAGAAGAAGAGCCTTTAAGGGGTATCAGAAAAAAAAAGTTTTCCCCAAGACTGACAAAGCTAGTATGCCAGTTATATACATTAGAAACCGTTCATTTAAGTAATCTAGTTTTCCCGAATAAGTAAGACTTGTTTGAAGTAAGCGAAAGAAATGAGTCGTCAGTATTTTAGAGAAAATTAGCAGAGCCACTAGATGACCACTTATCGCTAACTCGAGAGATCCACAGGCTTTAAATGTCAGCTTTTGAACTAAGGGGGAGATCGTACGATAAGGTGCCGATATAGATTATGTGTTTCGTAAGTTGATAGGTGTTAATGGGATTATGTTAGAGGATCACGATTTCATGTAGCCAAGATAAGATGCGTAAATGTGATTTTTTTCATCTTTGTTGAGATCAAGTACTAGGTAATTATGTTATGAGATACAGTTCTAGATCGAATAGCGGGTTTTAAGGGTGTAACGGTTCCAATTCCAGAGTAATTCATGTACTATGTGGTACTAATGCCTAGACGTACTCTACTCATGCCTTTCGTACCAATATCATGCCCATGTTAGAAGCTTTACACTCCACGTTTAAGATACAAGAATTAAGACTACACACGATAGTAAGCTATGCAAAGGAATGTCCTTTCATGTTCCGCACATCAGGTTGTGCTCATGTCTAAAGTTACCACACTCATGTCCCACGTATTTATCGTGCTTTTATACTCATTCCCATGTTCTATCATCTAAGTGATTTTCGAGTCTGATGATAATCTTGACCCCTATGATTATGTTATCCATGTTACCATATACTCGTGCCCCAATCCATTTCGCTATGCATCCCACATATAGCGGTATCGTAACAATGATTTTGTTAGATAATAATGAAGGTGAACCAAGATGGATGTCCTACCTATGATTCTATGTAATTCGTGCTTATGTTTCTTTGGCTAATGTTTTAAACCATCTCGTAGCTTGGCACAAAGGATGCCGTTATCTTTTCCGAAGTACCTATGCCATTTTTATGTTCAAAGTGACTTTCTACCCATGTCTTAGATGCTTGAGGAATGAATTATACATGCCTATAATCCATTCTTTCATGAGCCTTATTTATAACAAGGGCGTTTACTCACGGTGATAAAAGTAAGCTATGTTGAACCATGTCCTATTCTTTCGGTATATCTAAATTCTAAAGGTAATGTTTTATCCATGCCTTACGTCTCTGAGTACCCCAAGAGTTAGCCTGCAATTGTACTCCACGCAAGTCACACTTATGCCTTAGTCTTACTTCAATACTCATGAACTCAAGTCCATATGCCATGGTATGTAGGTACTCATATAAACACCATATTTTTCATGGTCCCATGCCCCATGTCATGCTATTCACGTTTCATGCCATATGAATCACGTTCCCATGTATGCATGATCCACGTTACGTTCTCCATGTACAATGCACCATGTCATGTCTGTTCTCTAAAGCAAAGTATCTTATATGAATAGTACCAATAATTCATTTTCTCTCAGTCCTCTATAATTCGCTCACGAGAATGAGCAAGATGAGCTAAGGTATTCATAATCATGATTAACAGCTAGCAAGATAATCAGAAGTAAGGTGCATTTCTATATTCAAATAGATATCTTTTCATGTACCCTATGGTACTTATCTCGGGAGTATTCTACTCAGATTTGACTTATTCATGTCATGCCTATGCTAGAGATTTATGAACACCTATGTTAGGATCATATTCTTGTTATACGACTCAAGTCCGTCGCATTCACATCGAGTTGCGCTTACATTCAAAGCCTAAGTCATACTCCTATCTCATATCACGGACAACATCGGAGCACCCCAAGGGGAAACACTAGGTCTAATGAACCCTTTACTCAACATATCATGCAACTATTCCTTCAATTCTTTCAACTCCATAGGTGCCATACGATACGGCAGAATAGAAATGGGCTTGGTGCCCAGCTCCAAATGGATATAAAAGTCGATGTCACGATCCGGTGGAATACCTGGTAAAACTGTCGGAGACATCTCGGGAAACTCCTTCACCACTGGTACAGACTCAAGTGGAGGAGTATCAGCACTAGTGTCTTGAATATAGGCCAAATACGCTAAACACCACCATCCGATGAGCCTTAAGGAACGATATCACTTTCTAAGGTGCACAACTATAATCAACCTTCCACTCTAACCTAGGGACTCCCAGCATAGCTAAGGTAACTGTCTTGGTATAACAATCCAAGATCACATGATATAGGGACAACCAACCCATACCAAGAATAATATCAAAATGTACCATGTCTAGAATCATCAAATCCACCCAAATGTCATACCCCATCAAAGTCACAAGACAGGATCGGTACACCCGATCCACCACTAGGGATTCCCCAACAGGAGTAGAAACACTAACAGAAAAATCAAGTGACTCACACATCATATCCTGACCTGAAGCAAAATAAGTAGACACATAGGAATATATGGAGCCTGGATCAAATAGCCATAGCTGATCGGCGACAAATAGAAATAGTACCTATAATGACTGCATCAGAAGCCTCTGCCTCGGGTCTACCTGGGAATGCATATCAATGAGCACGGCCACCCTCAGCTTGGGAACCTCCGCGACCACCATCACAGTCGGTCTGAGTACTGTTACGGTTCACTTTTACATGGGTGCATAAAAGCTACTAAGAGGCTGTGGACTCTATTCTGATTTTGTTATTTTTAGAGTTGCCACCTAATTTATAAGAGAAATTAGGAAAACCAAGTTAAAAGGGTTTATCAAATAAGAGAAAAATCTTTTTAAATCATAGTTCAAGGTAAGAGTTTTGGTAATTCCCTAGGGAAGGTTTTAAGGATCCATAGAATGCAGTTGACCTACGAGCTTCAATGTGTGATTAACTGTGATTATTTGCTAAAAATATTTTCTTTCTTGTAAAACTGTCATAGCATATCATAACTCCCTTTTTGGCAAAAATCATTTACTTAAGGAAAACAAAGTTAAATTTTCTTTGAAAATATGTATAAGGGTTGAAGTCATTCCATTTTCGGACCAAAACATACTTAAGATTTTTCTTAAGTAAAGTTCCACTAACTTGGTCCAATGTCATGTATTTAGTCCTTATAAGTTTATTTTAAAAAATGAGTGCATTTCCTTTGTAAAGACATCATAAGTTTATAAGTATAAAAAAAGATTTTGTAATTTTATTTGCATTGGTCCATTTTTAAAGTCAACCATATCCCTACTCCAAAAATCCTTTACCTCAAACAATGGTCCAAGTATATTTCCTCCTGTTTCATGTCTTAAGGTCTGGGCTTTGGGCCCAAAAAGGTTTTACAAATAACCTTAAGTCCATAAAGTTGAAAAAAAAAGTCCATTTGCTACTACTTTTTTCCGTAAAACAGTATGTTTCATTTATGTCAATACCAGCCCAAGTCCAAATTTTGTAAATGAGGCCCAAAAAAGTCTTATGTCCGTTTCATTTTAGAGTCCCAAATTGGTCCATTTTTTCCTAGGTTTTTTAAGGCTTTAAAGGCCCAAAATAAGTTCAAATTTTTTCTTTATTCAAAATCGTTTATACATACATATGCATATAATTCTAAAGTTCCAGTTTTAACATACTCCAAAGATTTGGTAAAATCCCAACATTTTGTCAATCGTATGCAATGATTAATTTAGCCATGTTCGACTTTGAGAAAATCATTTGAGAAAATGTTTCAATAATCACATAGCATTCGTTTACATATACGAATATATACAAATACATAACTTAAAGGAAAAGAGGAGAGTTTAGGCTAGTGGGCCTACCGAAGCCCACTAGTTACCATTTTCACACATGGTTGGGCCTTCTATGCATTTTGCTAATCTTGACTCAATAGAAGAGAAGTGTATGGCGTTTGGCCGGACAGTGGTTTCATGCGTGAATGTCTTGAGTGGCCCGAGTGTGATCCCATGCATAACAAAAAGGGGAAAAGGAAAAATCCGGTTAGAGAGCATCTAGCCTTAATAATTTATTTGACGTAAACTGAAGGATACACACAAAAGGTAGTCTCTCTCTCTCTCTCTCTCTCTCTCTCTCTCACACACACACACACACACACACACACACACACACACACACCTATATATATATATACAAGCAACTAGTCAAGATAGAAGGTAGCAGGTCCAAATGCACTAAAAGGGAAACTAATGCAAATGAGCCCAAACTGAATGCCAAGAGTGATCTAAAAGGGGACAGGCCCAAATTAGTTAAGGTACAGTCTCAAAATTCAGATGCATATATTCAAATATAGAAAGATATACACTATTATCCCTATGACATTCATTTCTTCACAATGCTATACCATGCATGGGATGAAGGACCAACACACAGATGCTTTAGATTTCTCGTCCAACTCCAAACAGCCAAACAACCATATACAATAGAAAGGACTTAGGAGCCATTTAGTCACATTGATATACATTTAGAGTTCAGCATCTTTTCAAATATATATATCATCATGAAAAAGAGCATTAAGTTTAGGTGCATGCAAACTTCTAAGCAAAGACTACCTAGACATTCATTCTTGAGGGAAGGGTATACACAATCATAGAATCATTTTTTTTTTTAAATTAAGCCATTTTAGGAATTCAAACAAGAACTAAAAAAAAAGGGAAAAGGGGTGACCATGTTGACAATCATACTTAATATCTTTGATAGACTTTAATGATCATGAGGGGCCTTTTAAAACATAAACATTACCGGAAAAGATAGACCTCTGATCTAGGCCACAACAAAAGACAAAACAGCACCAAAGACTTCCAAACCACCATATGAGACCACTTGGACAGGCTGCAAGATCAAAACATCACACAGGTAGACCCAATGTATTTCAAAATAGATTTTCAGTTTCATTTTAAATCATATCTGCACTATCATACATGTAGACAAACAGTGATCAAAGAAACCAATAATCTTATGACATATTCACGGCACATAGTTAGACATAATCAAACATGGATAGGTATCTAACTGTGTTAATGAACCAACCAATTGACAAAGATTTAGGCCATATTCAAATTTCAAACAGACTTGGAGGTAAGCTGATAACACAAGACATACAAGGCATAATTATTTGGCATGGAACATCAATATGAGACCAAGAGACATGTAGAGGCAGGGCAAACAGATACAAAAAACCATCCTAGACGGTTTAAATCAATACTGATGCATTTTTTTGAAATATAGGGACATTAAGTGAGTATACAGACCAATACTGATAAACAACTGTTATATCCCGCATTTTCAAAGCATGAGCGTGACACGTACTTCCTCAAAAAAAATTGAATTGACAATCATGTTGTTGCTACATAATTTAAACTCAAGTTGATAGTGTTGTATCCCGTATTTTTGAACGTCGGATTATTTGTAAGCTGAGGTGGGGCCCACACATCGAGATTTTTTTGGAACATCTGAAGATTCATATGAATCACATATGTGAAGTTAAACGCAACTCACGAAGGACCCTTGGGCCAAATCAAAGTAGAATCCCTCCAAACGAATATTTTTAAGAAAATGTTTTCGGGTGACCTGACTTCGAGGGGCACAAATGGTATTATAAGTTTGGAATTTGGAAAAATATCAAGCAATATAAGTTGTAGATAATTGAATTAGCTTTCCAACCATAGGTCGTGGGATCCAAGGTGACGTCTGGACAAGGAGATATGAACATTTTAAGTCCAAAAGGTCAGTGGGCTAGGCCCAACTCGGCCCAACCGGTTAGGCCCATGACCCATGTTATATAAGTGATATTTTAGCACTTCCCTCCTCATTTTCAGACCTGGAACAACCAGAAAATTCTGGAGATAGAGAGAAAAAAAAAGCCTTGGAGAAGAAAAATCAAATTTGACCAAAATCCGAGCCCCGAATCCCGAAGCCCATGAAGGGAAAAGTGTTGTACGCTGCGTTGTCTTCAATTTGAGTTAAAAATCAACCAAGGAGGAGGGTGATAACGTGGTGGCTGAATTCTTAAGGTATGGATAAGGCTCCTTTTCATTGCTAACAAGTTTATTTAAAGTTTTAACGGATTAGAACGGGAAAAATAGCGATATAAATTCGTCCGTTGGTATTGTGATGTAAAGGAAAGAAGAATGGTTAAGTTGGCATGAGAATCTATTGTTAAGTTGTTGTAGGAAATTATATGATTTATTCTAGTTTTATGTAATTATGAAAATGAATTGCTAAGGTGTAAATTATGGTTGTCGCTAATGAATTTGGGAGATGAAAACGTGTTATGAATATTTATGTCGAAGAATGGAGGTTTCGAATGAATTATGGCTTGGGTGGAATTTTTGTATATTTAGCAAATAATTTGTAAGAGGACATGAAATACTTCCGAATTGTGTTGGAATGATCTTGATTAGCAAAAGAATATGAAAACATTGATATTGGTTTGGAAATGCGAAGTTAGATTGGAAGTTGATATGTTATATAGAAAAGAGGACAATATATGTTAGAATGCGTTTCAATTCGATCGCGATGTATTGGTATTGTTGTTGGTTGGGTTGTTGATATTTGGAGCCGAGATAAGTCTCGGGGATGTTATATGTATAGGGGAGATGCGAAATTTTGCCCAAATTTCTATAGACAAGTATTGGTTAAGATTGAATTCTTAAAGCTTTATGATTAATATTTGGTAAATGTGACCAATTGTAGATTTTGGAGGAAACGGGATTTGAATTTGGAGAGGCGTAAACAGCGGAAAAGGTATGTAAAGCCTTACCTTTCTTTCTTGGCATGTCCTAGTTGTAATAGGCTTGATTACAAGTCTCGGGGACGATTCTACTCTTAGAAATCCGAGTTTGAATTTGGCCCTTTTTCATTCAACACAATTGAATTAAACATTCTACATTTTATCGGAAAAATAACTTAAACATCTATAACTTTCATAAATGGAACCGAACTACCCTAAGACCTTCACAAGCGGCTCCATAGAGCCTAAAATTCGTAATTTATGTACGTCACCTCAACTTGATCCGAGGTGGGCCCACATGTCCCGAGACCTAATTACATTGCTCTATTTGGCCTATTTCTGTACAGTAATTAAAGGGTAACTTTTGGTTATGGTCCCGAGATTGTTATGATTCATATGCATTCTCTGACATAAGAATTTTGATATAAGTGTTCTGATACGAGTACTCAGATTTGATCATTCTGATAAATACTCCGATATAAGTATTTTGATATGAATATTCCGATATAAATATTCTGATATAAGTATTCTGAGTTAGGTATTCTGGTATAAGTATTCGGCTATGAGTACCTGGATATGAGTCTTCTGATCCGAGTATTCCGATATGAGTGTGCTCTGTAAGCCCTAATGTTATTCACGTACGATCTCGGATCGCTTAAAAAGTCCGAAGAGGTTTCGATATTTCAAACGCTCATAACTTCCCGATATTAATTTGGAAGAACCCGAAATTCGTTTCTGAGCCTTCGAATGTCGGTAAGTGTACGTATTCATCGAGTTTGGATTTATGTGCATATGGTTTCTCACGACTCGCTCGTGCAAGGCTCAATGTATCCGTTCACTACGTCCCGGCCGAGGATCCGTTATCGTGCGCATGCCTTCGTATATGTATCCGGTCACCGTGTCCCGAGCCGGGTTCTCGTTATCGTGCGTGTTTCATCGCATTGTTCACCGCGTCCCTCATAGGCGGGCCGGGTTCGTTTATGCATATGATATGATGATCCGATGATATGGGGACGGTGGCCGGGATGGCATATGTTACGTCGTTCACCGCGTCCGTACTAGAGGCCGGGTTCTACCGCGTCCCTCACCTGGAGGGCCGGGATCCGTTATTAGCATATGTATATGATAATATATGGTCCGTTATGCATAATTTGCAATCTGAAGGTACACATTTTGATATTCGGATAAGCTATGCATTTTTTCGTACCTCGATTCTCGATCATGATTACGTATGTCTTACCTCTCGCATTTTCGACTTTGATGAGGCTCGTCTCACTATGCCTCGTAATTTCGGTTCGACCACGAATACGTCCGGTATATCTCTATGCATGTACGCTCGATTACGAATCCGTCCGCACGGCCCGTACGTCCGACTCGATTAAGGGTCCGTTCGATATAGCTCGTACGTCTCGCGTCCGATATATGACCTCATCTCGAGCATTTCGTACGTTCGGTATTCCGTCCGATATATGACTTCGTCTGAACATTCTGTACGTTCTCTACTCCGTCTGACGTGTGACATTATCGGTGTACTCTGTATTTTCTGAACCTCTTCGGACATGCGATCTGTAATTGTAAAACAAGCATTTTAGTACTCTGGTTGACTCACTTACCTTCTGTACTCCTTCTGATATATGAGACAGGTATGTCTGATTTGTGTCTAAAAAATAAGCGTCTGGTATTTTGACTAATGTATTTATCTTGTAGTCCTGTTTGTTTCAGTTATGGTTCTGTTTTCTATATTGCATGCCTTACATGCTCAGTACATTTTCCGTACTGACCCCCGTCTTCGGGGCTGCGTTTCATGCCACGCGCGGTACTCCCGAGATGAGCCGAAGTTATTATAGAAGATGTTGCGGCGAGAGATGGCAAGCTCCATTCTCCCGGAGGGCTGCCAAGTCAGAGTTTGTTTGTTATGATTTCTGGAGTTATGTTAGAGACTTTGCAGACAGCGTCGTGGGTATTGGTTGTCGATCTGTAAGTGGCTTCGTCAGCCGACATGTCGGTCCGTGTTATGTATTGAATTTTGTACTATTATAAATTTGTTCGATTTGAAGGCTACGAGAAAGAATATTTCTGAAAATTTTTGCCATGTATTTTATCTCATTTGGTTTAAAAAGTTTGGCGTGATTCTATATGTTAAAGAAGAGTCCGAGGGTTCGCTCGGCCCTAAGTAAGGGTCGGGTGCCCATCACACCCTAATAAGATCGTGTGTGACAAAGTGGTATCGAGCGGTGTCCGTCCTAGGGGTTGTACGCAAAGTCGTGTCCAGAGAGTCCTGTTTATGGTGTGAAGCGCGCCACATTTATAAACAGGAGGCTACGGGGCATCTAGGGATTGTTGACCTTCTTTCTGTCATAGATCGTGCGATAGAGCCAAGTCATAGGAGAATGAAATTTCATATGTAAGCCCTACACACGACGGAAGAAGTCAAGTGACGATATGGAAAGGTCACAAGGGTATGTACGGATATATTTGTTCTCATACCTAAAACAAAGTTCCGGACTCGCTAGAATGTGATATATAGTCGTATGCTTGTAAGGTATTGTTGGTATATCTTTGCGTACGGATTTCGAATGACAAGAATTTGTAAAGGTGATATTGAATACCGAAAAGGGTAAAATAGTAATTGTACGAGAAAGGACGTATTACGAATATGTCTCGGAATCTGAAAAATCTTGACTTGCTCCAGATTATGTAGTAAAGGTCATACGAGAAAGTGGACGTGATTATATCGGCGTTAAGGCACCGAATTCCACCAAAGTTTCGAGGTTAAGCGTGCTCGGTGGGAGTAATTTCGGGATGGGTGACCCGGGAAGTATGCAAGAAATTCCAAAGATTAGTACGTAAAAGACAAATGAAAAATCAGAATGGCCTAAGTGAAATTAGAATATACGAGATGGTTGGAGACCATAAAAGGCCACGTAGTATGCGACGGAGCCGGACTAGAGAAAGAGACGAGAAAGTACGTCACGACTCCGGAATTTGGATAGGGTTGAATAGTGTCCGGAAGTATTTTGTGGGTTAGTTGATACTAATTATATGTATATGTATATGAATGCGTATGATATCTCATCTATGATTGTATTAGCGGACACGTGTGTCCTAACGACCGGAGTAAAGAGAGGGCCGGATAAGAAATTTCGGTTATTCGGAGAGTTTTAGAGTGGGCCGTCTGAAAAGCGGCCCGGTGTCGTGATATATGAAAGACATTAAGCGAACGGAATTTAAGGGACAAACGAAAGACATATACGGATATTACAAAGTAGATTGACACTAGTTCCGTCACTAGCTAAGAAAACCGGAATGTTCTAGCACAACGATGTTCGGGAATAGAAAGAAAGCGAGTACGCAAAGGGGGATGAATGATAACGTTCGGAAAATTTTGAAGGAAAGAAAGAGACCTCCCCGAAGTGTGATGAAACCCCATAAGGTCAGTTGAACATTCGAGGACGAATGTTCTAAAGGGGGGGAGGATGTTATATCCCGCATATTCAAAGCATGAGCGTGACACGTGCTTCCTCAAAAAAAATTGAATTGACAATCATGTTGTTGCTACATAATTTAAACTCAAGTTGATAGTGTTGTATCCCGTATTTTTGAACGTCGGATTATTTGTAAGCTGAGGTGGGGCCCACACATTGAGATTTTTTTGGAACATCTGAAGAGTCATATGAATCACATATGTGAAGTTAAACGCAACTCACGAAGGACACTTGGGCCAAATCAAAGTAGAAGCCCTCCAAACGAATATTTTTAAGAAAATGTTTTTGGGTGACCTGACTTCGAGGGGCACAAATGGTATTATAAGTTTGGAATTTAGAAAAATATCAAGAAATATAAGTTGTAGATAATTGAATTAGCTTTCCAACCATAGGTCTTGGGATCCAAGGTGACGTCTGGACAAGGAGATATGAACGTTTTAAGTCCGAAAGGTCAGTGGGCTAGGCCCAACTCGGGCCCAACTGGGTTAGGCCCATGACCCATGTTATATAAGTGATATTTTATCACTTCCCTCCTCATTTTCAGACCTGTAACAACCAGAAAATTCTGGAGATAGAGAGAAAAAAAAGCCTTGGAGAAGAAAAATCAATTTTGACCAAAATCCGAGCCCCGAATCCCGAAGCCCATGAAGGGAAAAGTGTTGTACGCTGCGTTGTCTTCCATTTGAGTTAAAAATCAACCAATGAGGAGGGTGATAACGTGGTGGCTGAATTCTTAAGGTATGGATAAGGCTCCTTTTCATTGCTAACAAGTTTATTTAAAGTTTTAACGGATTAGAACGCGAAAAATAGCGATATAAATTCGTCCGTTGGTATTGTGATGTAAAGGAAAGAAGAATGGTTAAGTTGGCATGAGAATCTATTGTTAAGTTGTTGTAGGAAATTATATGATTTATTCTAGTTTTATGTAATTATGAAAATGAATTGCTAAGGTGCAAATTATGGTTGTCGCTAATGAATTTGGGAGATGAAAACGTGTTATGAATATTTATGTCGAAGAATGGAGGTTTCGGATGAATTATGGCTTTGGTGGAATTTTTTTATATTTAGCAAATAATTTGTAAGAGGACATGAAATACTTCCGAATTGTGTTGGAATGATCTTGATTAGCAAAAGAATATGAAAACATTGATATTGGTTTGGAAATGCGAAGTTAGATTGGAAGTTGATATGTTATATAGAAAAGAGGACAATATATGTTAGAATGCGTTTCAATTCGATCGCTGATGTTATAGGTATTGTTGTTGGTTGGGTTGTTGATATTTGGAGCCAAGTTAAGTCTCGGGGGATGTTATATGTATAGGGGAGATGCAAATTTTGCCCAAATTTCGTAGACAAGTATTGGTTAAGATTGAATTCTTAAAGCTTTATGATTAATATTTGGTAAATGTGACCAATTGTAGATTTTGGAGGAAGCGGGATTTGAATTTGGAGAGGCGTAAACAGCGAAAAAGGTATGTAAAGCCTTACCTTTCTTTCTTTGGCATGTCCTAGTTGTAATAGGCTTGATTACAAGTCTCGGGGACGATTCTACTCTTAGAAATCCGAGTTTGAATTTGGCCCTTTTTCATTCAACACAATTGAATTAAACATTCTACATTTTATCGGAAAAATAACTTAAACATCTATAACTTTCATAAATGGAACCGAACTACCCTAAGACCTTCACAAGCGGCTCCATAGAGCCTAAAATTCGTAATTTATGTACGTCACCTCAACTTGATCCGAGGTGGGCCCACATGTCCCGAGACCTAATTACATTGCTCTATTTGGCCTATTTCTGTACAGTAATTAAAGGGAAACTTTTGGTTATGGTCCCGAGATTGTTATGATTCATATGCATTCTCTGACATAAGAATTTTGATATAAGTGTTCTGATACGAGTACTCTGATTTGATCATTCTGATAAATACTCCGATATAAGTATTTTGATATGAATATTCCGATATAAATATTCTGATATAAGTATTCTGAGTTAGGTATTCCGGTATAAGTATTCGGCTATGAGTACCTGGATATGAGTCTTCTGATCCGAGTATTCTGATATGAGTGTGCTCTGTAAGCCCTAATGTTCTTCACGTACGATCTCGGATCGCTTAAAAAGGCCGAAGAGGTTTCGTATTTCAAACGCTCATAACTTCCGTGATATTAATTTGGAAGAACTCGAAATTCGTTTTCTGAGCCTTCGAATGTCGGTAAGTGTACGTATTCATCGAGTTTGGATTTATGTGCATATGGTTTCTCACGACTCTGCTCGTGCAAGGCTCAATGTATTTGTTCACTGCGTCCCGGGCCGGGATACGTTATCGTGCGCATGCCTCCGTATATGTACGTTCACCGCGTCCCGGGCAGTGCCGGCCGTTATCGTGCGTGTTTCACCGCATTGTTCACCGCGTCCCTCATAGGCGGGCCGAGGTTACGCATATGATATGATGATCCGATGATATGGGGACGGTGGCCGGATGGCATATGATTTGTCCGTTCACCGCGTCCCGTACTAGAGGGCCGGTTCATACCGCGTCCCTCACCGGAGGGCCGGGATACGATATCGCATATGTATATGATAATATATGGTCCGTTATGCATAATTTGCAATCAAGGTACGCGTTTTGATATTCTCGGGATAAGCTATGCATTTTCTCGTACTCGATCTGATCATGATTCTGTATGTCTTACCTCTGCATTTCTGACTTTGATGAGGCTCTGTCTACTATGCCTCTGTATTTTCGGTTCTGACCACGAATCTGTCCGTTATATCTCTATGCATGTCTGGCTCTGATTACGAATCTGTCCGACACAGCTCTGTACGTCTGACTCTGATTAAGGGTCTGTTCGATATAGCTCTGTACGTCTGCGTCCGATATATGACCTCATCTGAGCATTCTGTACGTTCGGTATTCCGTCCGATATATGACTTCGTCTGAACATTCTGTACGTTCTCTACTCCGTCTGACGTGTGACATCATCGGTGTACTCTGTATTTTCTGAACCTCTTCGGACATGCGATCTGTAATTGTAAAATAAGCATTTTAGTACTCTGGTTGACTCACTTACCTTCTGTACTCCTTCTGATATATGAGACAGGTATGTCTGATTTGTGTCTGAAAAATAAGCGTTTGGTATTTTGACTAATGTATTTATCTTGTAGTCCCGTTTTGTTTAGGTTATGGTTTCGTTTTCTATATTGCATGCCTTACATGCTCGCACATTTTCCGTACCGACCCCTCGTCTTCGGGGTCGCGTTTCATGCCACGTGCAGTACTCCCATAGTGAAGTTATTATAGAAGATGTTGCGTAAGAGAGATGGCAAGCTCCATTCTCCCGGAGGGCTGCCAAGTCAGAGTTTGTTTGTTATGATTTCTGGAGTTATGTTAGAGACTTTGCAGACAGCGTCGTGGGTATTGGTTGTCGGTCTGTAAGTGGCTTCGTCAGCCGACATGTCGGTCCGTGTTATGTATTGAATTTTGTACGATTATAAATTTGTTCGATTTGAAGGCTACGAGAAAGAATATTTCGAAAAAAATTTTGCTATGTATTTTATCTCATTTGGTTTAAAATGTTTGGCGTGATTCTGTATGCAGTAAGAGTCTGAGGGTTCGCTTGGCCCTAAGTAAGGGTCGGGTGCCCATCACACCCTAATAAGATCAGGGTGTGACAACAACAAAGCCATTTATAAGGCTAGACGGACCCTCATATTCATATTAGTCTTAGGTTAGTGAAGATAAATACAGGAGCTTCATCCGGAGACTATAGTAAATGCATATTGATTCAATCACAAGATCATTAAGCTATACCTATCAAAATAGCTCAACTCATGCCCAAATGACTACCTTGAAAATTTTTGTGCCATTTTATCTGATCCTAGCATGTGTGTACCCTAGGTGATTGAACTAAATTTATGCTTGAACATGGATTAGACTAGATCTACTAATGAACCAACAAACAATAAACCATACAAGCATTTGAATAGACCAGCTGTTAAACAAACTTTTAAGCATGCTGATAATAGGATTACATTGGTAGCAGTATCGAAACAATAATAAACACTCATGCCTTCTCAAAGTTATGCACATTAATGATTAAACCCCTATGTATCTGTCTAAACAATAACTAGATCTGGACATAAACAAACTGAACTGCTACCATCCAACAATAGGCTAAGATAAACAAACTAAGTAAACACATACACATAGCAGACACGCAGTTAACAATAAACTAAACAAAGAAAAAAAATGAAATACCTGACAATGCTAACAATCAAACTAAACATATTAGCAACTAACTAACACATAATTAAGCTGAGTAAACACATAAATTACTAAAAGTAAACTAAAAGGAGAGAAGTTTACCTTTCTTGTGAGCAGCCTTGTCGAGAATGGAATTTGAAGCTCCTTGGTTCTCAATGCCCCAACTCCGTCACAAAGAAAAAACACAAATATTAGACTAAAAATTCCAATTAGTTTAGGGTTTTAGCTTGAAGCTAAACCCTAATTAAATTGGAACTGTGTTGCTCTATTTTGAAATACTTGTGGAGCAATTCGAAACTTTGAGCTTGTGAAAGTGTACTTTGTGAATGTCTCCCAGTGAATAATCCATAGTGTTGTGAGATATGGGGTTCTTTATATAGAACCCCAAGAACCCAATTTTCAATCGATGTGGGACATTGTGATTTTGCAAGGATTCTCTTTAAGTCCTTGTGATTCCTTGTCAACCAATAGAAATTGAGAGTAGATGGACAAAAATCATTAAGGTTTCATCCTTGTTTGACCGTAGAAATGTAAAAAAGTAGGAGAGAGGTTGGGTTTTACCTTGTTTGGTTGAATAGTGGCGGAAAGAGGGTAGAGCAATAAATGCTTTGCACTAAAAGGACTAGCATCATCTGCAGAGGTCTAGTTTGGCCTAAAATGTTTCCATTTCTAACCATTGTGTCGTGGTAGACTAGGGAAATGAGGGCAACACCTCTAGGATTTCTTAGCCCTTCATGTTGTTTCTACCAAATGACCTCTTAAGGGTTCGTTTGGTCCCTGTTATAAACGAGAATGGGACGGGTTGGTCCGAAATCGGACCGGACTCGGCTAAAGAAAATAGGTCTTGCCCAATTTGCATATGTGTATATACATATGTGTATATTGAAGGGAAAATTGTGCAAAACGTTATTAAACTTGTAAAATTGATTTTCAACTTAACTCTCAAATTATGGCTATTTCATTCCAATTATAGCCACAATTAATTAGCCTTCAATTTTTACAAAATGACCAATTCAAAGAATGAATTAATTATTGTAATTATAACATTAATTAGCACATAGCAAACAATTGGCTATTTAAAAAAAATTCAATTGTAACCAATTTCGAAAATAAATGCTATTATAACCACATAAATCATAAAATTGAAACGCAATTGATTATCTATTTAATTAATCAATTTTCTTGAATTAACGGAGTAAAATACTTGTCAATTTGTTGTGAATAATTTAAAAAATTAATTAAATAATTGTTTTAAAGCATTTTGAATTAATTTTGACAAATGCTTTTAATATTTATGGGAATATATGAAAAAATATTTAAATGACTTACAATATATATTTGAAACTATTTTACCGAATGAAATGGAAAAACGTTATCGAAATAATTTGGTAAAAATCATTTTGATTTGTAAAATACATATTTCACTCCGTTCGAGATTCAAGAGTTCAGAATAATTAAATAAAGTAATTGGAGGGACAAAATTAGGTGACAACAACTGCCCCATTGCTGTTCGGGGATGGCAAGCCCATCCCTGAGTATCGAAATTTGACAAACCTGATTTTGGCCGACCAAATTTCAAAATACTTCTCTTTTTGATGCAATATTCAAATGTATGGCCGGACCCTGGTCTCTGGGTTTCCTACATATCTCAGGTTACATGAGAATTGAGGCCACTTGTAGTTCAACTCTATTAGACTTCTAAGTGCAAGTTTTTACCAAATCTCGAGTCTTCCAGTGTCAAAACTGAGAAGCCCGAAGCGGTTTGTTGGAGTGTGACTGACTCTCTGGTGTTGAGTCTGCCTACATATCCCTGGTCTTGGGAATCAAATCACTTGTAGTTTGACTCCATTGGAGGAAAAGGGTATCCCTTATACGGGAATGCCATTATGTCTTCCAGTTTGTGCTCGACCGGTTGCAGGGATTTTAAAAGAAAGTAAAGTAAAGCAAAAAATCAAAATCAAATTTGTGCGGCTAAGTACGAGGTTGAATGATCTTTCAATTCCTGGCCGGAGAGCTTGACACTCATGGGAACCCTATCTCGATCGGCTGCGAGAGAAAAAGTTCCACGTTTGCTCAGCATGCGTCTGGTTCTGGTTTGATCAGCCTGCTTCTCTCCTTGGCAGCTACTAACCTGTTTCCATCTGTTGGGCAATATGTGGTTGACCTGCTTGGTCTTTGTTCTACTTTTACCACCCTTGCGTGGTTTTGATTGTACCCTCTGGTTTCGTCCTTATGTGGTGACCCTCTTGGCACTGCTTGGATTAAATGACCATATCGGCCTTGTATCTTTGTTTTACCACCCTTGCGTGGTTTTTAATGGCCCTCTTGGCTGCTTATCTGAAAGTAGGTGACCTTCTTGGCACTTGTTTGCTTTGCTGGACATCCTTCGGTCGTTTTCTTGCGTAGATGGCTATCTTGGCAGTTTATCGAAATAGCCCTCTTGGCAAGATGGTCCTCTTGGCAGTATGGCCCTTTTGGCAGTATGGCCCTCTTGGCAATACGAAAGGCCCTCTTGGAAGTATGGCCGTCTTAGAAAAATGAATGGATGTAATGACCCGTTTGGTCGTTATAGTCTTTTCGGTACTTTTGACCCTTCCCTAAGCTTGTTTAGCTCATATTTGACCCGAGGGGACCATTGACAAACTTCCCGAGGTATTTGGATAGGATTTGGGAGACTTTTTGGGAAATTTGGGCTTAAAGAAAAAAAGAGTGGACTCAAAGTTGACTATTGGGTAAACAGAGCTTTTTCAGAAATTAGTCGATTCCTCGAGGCCAGATGATCTTTTAGAACTTGTACGTATATTTAGTTTGGTTCCCAAAGCACTCGGACATATTTTGGGACTTGGGTTGGGAAGTTGATGTTGAGGTATCGGCGGTTGACTCAGTCAACAAGACCTCCGTTCGGAATTCCGAGGCCACGAGTGCATTAGTAGCATGTTTTTATGTGTGTCTATATATGTGGTATATGAGTAAATGTCCTCGAGTGATAGTCGGGATTTTAGGTTGACATTGTGATTATTTCGGGAATTTCTGGTTCTGGTGCTAGCTATAGCGGCACCAGTACCGCATCAACGACACCGCTATAGTGGTCTCGTCGTCGCAGAAGCGGTATCGGGTAGATAATTTCATTAAATGAGTATTAAAAGCCCTAAGTCCCTCATTCTTTATTATTTCGACTTTAGAGTTTTTGAGAGCTTTTCAAGGTTATTCTTGGGGGAAACTCTTTGCGGTAAGTTCTTCTATCTCCTCATCTATTCCATTTTCCATAATTACCTTAGGATTCCTTTATCATGATAGTTTATTAAGAGTTTGATGATTTAAAAAAGGGTTCAATTAGTTCTTCTTTCTAGGCTTCTAAATCTTGATTTATTGATTGGGTTAGCTTCATTAAGCATGGACTTGATAATTAGAACCTATTAGTGCATGATTCCTTCCTAATTAGTGGCTAAATTATAGATTTGGAGTTAGGGTTTATATCCAAATTTGTGGTTTTTTTCCAAGAATCTAAATTTGAGTATTTCATGAGTTAATCTAGCTTCTAATTGATAGGAATTGATCACCTAGAACATTAATTTCATGTTGACACTTATAGATTCCTTATTCCTTCTTTCAAGTTCATAAACCCTATTCCATAGGTTGGGATTTGGGTCTTGAATAGAAGTAAGGTTTGAATGATGTTTCTTCTTGATTCTAATTTCAGGATTTGGATATGTTTATACTTTCATTATCTCGAGGCTCAAATGAAGGAAAAGACTAAGGTTTGATTGTTGGAGACTTTGCGGTTCGGCTCTCCAGGTAGGTTACGGTTTACCGTATGGTAAGACTTCGATTAGCGAAGCGTATGTTTAGATGATATCGTCCAAGAATGCATGTAAACCTTCAGGTATAAAGTTGGGTTGTATATTGTCTTAGGTTGGGCCTTGTTGTATGATTTGGAGGCTAGCCACCCCATTGTGTTGTTGACTTAGCTGATCTATTACTTGTTGGCATTGTTGACATATTGATAATGGGTAATTATGAATAGTGATACATCGCGGCTACGATATCACGATACTTTAATTGATTGATACTGAGATGAGAACGGTGATTCCATTGTGGCTTGTTGTGTAACCTTATTATTGATACTACTTGGGTGTCATGTGTTGTACTATTTCGGATAGAATTTGTTGTTGATATCAAATTTCATTCATACGCATTTCCATGATACACTGACATATGCATGGTTCTAGTACTGATGATGATGATTTGTGAGAGAGTGTAGCCTCCGAGGTTTCTGCCGGAGAGCGTAAAAGAGAGATGAGTGTTCGTTGCCTGAGGTTTCTTGCCGAGAACGATAGAGTGTCTGATGCCCGAGGTCTTTTTCAGGATCGTGAGAGTGTGCTCGTGATCCGAGGTCATATTCTGGAGCGAGTGGTACATGGACTTTGTGGGTCCCTCATGGGTCGTGATAGCCGAGACGTGGAGTCACTCCATTCGGGACATGTTGTACAAAGCTGCATATGCATTGCATTCATCCTACATACATTATTGCATTGCATTGTATCTTGGTTTCTGTTGATTGTTGTGATACTACTGTGATGTACTGATTCGGATTGCTATACTGAGACTTGGCACAGTTGGGTTTTGATGCTATTACATAGGTGATGACTTGTACCATGGATATGTCTTATTGTTGACTTGTACTTGTTGGTTTATGTGTTTATCTTCCTTTGTTGTCTTTATACACGTTAGCTAGTCTTAGTCGGCCTATGATACCTACTAGTACTTATTGTTTGTACTGACCTACACTTGCTGTATTCTTTTATAAATACAAAGTATCAGGTGGGATCAACTTCTACTCCTCGTGGCTGAGTGGTCGAGTATTTATTGATTCGAGTCTTTCAGGTTGAGCATGAGGACGTTTCGCCTGAAGACTCCTCTATCTACTATGTCTTTATTTCCCTTCTAAGACATATGTTTTGAGACTATTGATATATTTTTATTATTCAGACTTGTAGTATTTAGTTACATGCTCTTGTATTACTAGACCAGATACTGGGGTGTATTTCTTTTGTTTTCGCTTCCTTATATTATTATCGTGAGACTTCCGTTATTCTATTTTCTTCAACTTATTTATTATCTATTTATGTGTTTATGAAATGTTGGGTTAAGGGTTTGCCTACCGAGGTGGGAAAGGTAGGTGCTCTCATGACTTAGCGAAATTGGGTCGTGACAATGGCCCTCTTGGCAGTACGAATGGCCCTCTTGGCAATACAAATGGCCCTCTCGGCAGTATGGCCCTCTTTGCAGGATGGCCCTCTTCGCAGTATGGCCTTCTTGGCAGTATGGCCCTCTTGACAGCTTGATATGAATGGCCCTTTTGGCAGTTTGATGTGAATGGCCCTCTTGGCAAGTTGATATGAATGGCCCTCTTAGCATGCAAATGACAGATATGGCCCATTTGGCTATCGTCTTTCTTTCGTCCTTCGTACTGGCTATGGCCCTCTTGGTCAGATATACCGTTGTGTTCCTTTATGACCCCTTTTGGCCCAATTGTTTGTAGCCTTTTTGGCTAGATATTTTCCCTTGCGGCATTATGTCCTTTGTAGCCCTTTTTGGGTAGATGTTTGCCCTTGCGGCATTATGTCCTTTGTAGCCCTTTTTGGCTAGATATTTTCCCTTGTGGCATTTTGTCCTTTATAACCCTTTTTGGCTAGATATTTGCCCTTGCGGTATTATGTCCTTTGTAGCCCTTTTTGGCTTGATATTTGCCCTTGTGGCATTTTGTCCTTTGTAGCCCTTTTGGCTAGATGTTTGCCTTTGCGTCATTATAGATCCTTTTATAGCTTCTTTGGCTTTGCTGTGGTCCGGATCTTCCTTCGATAAGATGCCATTACCTTTTATGAACAAATAAAGTTAGTAATAAATGGTCGTCCTCCTAATGACACTAGAGACCTGCATTCAAGGAGTGTTAGTTTCCTATAAGGTAGATCGACATTGTTGTCCTTTGTTGCATCATGGTTTTGCTGGCTTGGCCTTTTCGTTGAGCCCGATCCTATTGGGTTCGGTATTTTGAAACACAAATTTATCTTCAAGTAAAATATTTTTGTAAATTGTTAATCATAAGTTTTTAAAACTTTGTTTGTAAAAAATGTAAATTTGAAAATTGTTTAAATTAGTTGTCATGACATGTGCATTTAAAATGAGGACTCTTCCGCCTTTTGTTGCATCTGATGGTTGAAGCTCCAGCTCCCTTGTGTGAAATTTTTGAGAGGGTCTCAAAAATTCTGCCCCAGTTTAAATCATGCTTTGGGGAACTCTCGCGCCGAATCTTTTGAGAAGGTCTCAAAATTTCTGCCCCAGTTTAGGGTTTTGAGTAAAAATTTCTGCCCGCTTTGAGGTTCTGAACTGGTTAACTCTTGGGCCGGAGTTATTGAAGGAATTTTTGAGATCCTCTCAAAAATTCTGTCCCAGTTGGGTATTTGTAGTAAGCTCTTATGCCAATTCCAAGTTGTTCTCGAAATCTCTTCTCTGTGGCTTCCTAGGGGTTTCTTGGGTTTTTTGTTTGGTACGACCGAGCTCAAAGAGCGCCTACGTATCCTGTCACAGTAGGAATTAGGACGAACGTAGTTCAGAATAAAGTAATTGAGTTTTGGGTTTTACTAATAATGTGATCGGGTCCCAAATAGACTGCCTACGTATCCCACTGTGAGGAAGTCAGGTCATTGTGTAGTTCACATTACAAACTTGGAAAAATGTGTCTTCACGTGTAGTACTGGATGATTGCGTTTGAGTTGACAGCTTTGGGCCACTCTTGGCCGTGCATTCTGCTAGTATCATCATTCCTCCGGATAGTACCTTGTGAACCACGTATGGGCCTTGCCAGTTGGGTACAAAATTCCTTTTGTACTCGTCTTGGTACGAAAACACTCTTTTGAATACCATTTCTCCTTCTGGAAAAGTCGAGCTCTTACTCGCTTGTTGAAGGCGCGTGCCATTCTTTATTGGTATAATTGACCGTGACACACGGCTATCATTCTTTTTTAACCGATTAGAGCCAGTTGTTCGTATCGGCTTCGGACCCATTCTGCATTGTCCAACTCTACTTCCTGAATGATCCTTAGTGATACTACTTCTACTTCAGCAGGTATGACTGCTTCGGTACCACAGACAAGCAGATATGGAGTTCCTCCAGTTGAGGTTCGAGTTGTTGTTCGATATCCAAGAAATGCATAAGGCAACCGTTCATGATAACACTTGTAGTTGTCAGTCATTTTTTGTTACGACCCAACTGCAGGGCCATGACGGGTACCCGGAGCTAACCTACCGAGCACCGCAAACATACCTACATTACTTAATCATACTAGAGTGGGCCATAATGCTAACTAATAGATATCGTAGACTGGAAGGGACACGAGCCCAAAATATATATATATATATATATAAATACGTAATCAAACCAACCCAAATGTACAAGCCGACAAGGATACCATAGGTAATGATACAAAAAAAGAGAATCAAGATGACCATAGAACATCTAACTGTGCATCTCTATCTACGAGCCTCTACTGGAGTACATAACATAATAAGGATGGGACAGGACCCCGCCATGCCCAAATGTACACAAAAGAATCACAGTACAAGCCGAACCGCAACCGAGAACCAAGCTTTGAGTACTCCCACAAGCGCTGAGAAGGAAGCCTAAGGGTCTGAACCGTCTCCTTGTCTTCCTGCGGGCATGAACGCAGCGTCCATAAGAAAAAGGATGTCAGTACGGATAAAGTACTAAGTATGTAAGGCATGAGAGTAATATAAGAGAGACAGGAGAAAATGCAGCGTTCACAAGCAAAAAGACGTCAGTACGGATAAAGTACTAAGTATGTAAGGCATAAGAGTAACATAGGGTAAATGAATGCAACCTGTACGTCTGGACTGCCTTTGTGAATAAATGTTGTACATGAATATTGTGCGTGAATGCATGAGGTCATACATATATATAAGTGTACATAACGCCTGCCAAGCCTCTGTGGACATCCTATCATATCGTATAGGCCTCTGTGGGCATCATCATCACCACAACCATCATGTGACCAACCGATCAGGTTGTAGTGCGTATATGACGTCGTCACCTTCCCCATACCCCATATATGTATATATATATGTGGTACATAATATATGCGCATATAGCGGCTGAGGGGTCTCGGGTCTGTATATGCAAAAGTATATATGAAATGTAATGCATGCAAAACATAATGAGAGTACAAGTAATTCTAGAGACCATACTAGATCTAAGAAAGACTCTCTGGAGATAACATTATGGAATATGAAACAAATGGTTCATCCCTAACTCTAAGAGTAGAGTCACTATGGATTAACGTTACGTGTACGTCTTGTTTATAAGGATCATGCAAAAAGAAGGAAAGGGACAGCTTTAACATACCTCATTGTTCACTTAACCAATTAACATCTATCCTCCCGAGCTATAAATCTACATTCAAAATGATTCACGTTAAGGTTAAGTCGTTATAACACTTATAAGGTCAAACTAAATTAATAGGTGAGCTAACGAAATTTGGGCAGCATTTCCCCTATATTACCTATTTCCACCAAACTTCAAAACAACTCCCAAACATCAATAACAACATCAGCAATACCAAAGCCAAAAGATTACATTCAAATTAAACTTAAATCAATCCAAAACTTCCTTTCAAATTCCATCCATAGCCAACAACCACAACACAATACTTTATGACCTTTCTACCACAATTCTCTTCACTTTAAGACTTACTAAGCCTCCAAATCAACTCAGTATAAGTAATAAGATGAAGAACATACCTTATACTTAAAGAACTTCAACTCTCACAACTTTCTTCAAGACAAAAATTCCCCACAACTCCGAGTAGAAGCAAGAGCAACCACTTTCTATGAATTTGTTAGGGGGTTTTATGGCTTGATCTTCCCTTGAAATAGCTTGGGATGTTAATGGATGATTAAAGATGGTTAAGAGAGCTTGGAGAGGTGCTAGGGATATGATTTTGGTGAATAATGAGCCCCAAGTTGTGGCCCTTTTAATTTATAACATAAGGGAAAATTTCCACCGCCTCAATTTCACGGTCCCTTTCACAGACCGTGAATGATTTCACTGGCCGTGAAAGTGGCCGTGAAACCATTCTAGAATCTTCGACCCACTACCACCATTTCACAGTGGCCCAACCCCATTTTCATGGCCCGTGAAATTATTCACGGTCCATGAAATTATTCACAGTCCGTGAAAGCGGGCGTGAAAAGTTTCCGTCCAATTTTCTGACGAAACGTATTCTTTCCGATTCATTTGACGTCCAACCTTCATACTCTCTTCCAAACATGTTTAAAGACTTATATAACTCCAAAATACACCCATAGTCCTTTTACACATCTCCCCAATTAATTCTCAATACGAACCTACGACAACCGACTTAAAATGAAACTTTAATGAACGCGAAAAACAAAGTGTAACATTCTTCCCTCCTTAAGAACATTCGTCCTCGAATGTTGAACTCCTAGGGGTCTTAATTTCAGTAGAGTTTACCTTGTAACTGTACCACTACTAACCTATCACAACAGGACGCAACAATAATAACAATAATGGCCTCACACAACTGGTAATCATAAGAAATGAAGCACTACATACCTGAAGGCAATAATGTCTCAGCCTAGACCTCCTCTGGGAGTGGAAATAAGTGCGGATACCTAGACTTCATATCTTCCTCAGCTTCCCAAGTCATTTCCTCGATATTCCTATTCCTCCAAAGAACTTTAACTGAAGCTACATCCTTAGTCCTCAATCTCCGAATCTGTCTATCTAGTATACCAATGGGAACCTCCTCATACGATAATTGTTCGGTGACCTGAACATCCTCAACGGGTACAAATCTAGAGGGATCTCCGATAAACTTATGAAGCATCGACACATGGAAAATCGGATGGACTGATTCTAACTCGGAAGGTAGATCTAACTCATAGGCCACTTGGCCTACTCTATATACAATCCTGTATGGTCCAATGTACCAAGGACTAAACTTAGCCTTCTTACCAAATCTCATAAAGCTTTTCATAGGTGATACCTTCAAAAATACCCAGTCATCAACCTGGAACTCTAAATCTCAACGGCGATTGTCCGCGTAAGACTTCTGACGACTCTGAGCTATAGATAATCGATCCTTAATAAGCTTGACCTTCTCCACTGCTTCTTGAATCAAATCTGGCCCTATTAACTTAGTTTCCCTTACTTTGAACCATCCGATATGTGACCTACACTCCAGCCTATATAAAGTATGGGGCTATCTAGATACTGGAATGATTACTATTATTATATGCGAACTCAATAAGTAGTAAATGATCATCCCAGCTACCTCCGAAGTCTAACACACATGCCCGTAGCATATCCTTGAGGGTCTGAATAGTACACTCAGCCTGTCCGTCTATCTGGGGGTGAAATGCGGTAAAAGACTCACTTGAGTCCCCAATCATTTCTGAAAGGACCTCAAGAAATTAGCTGTAAACTGGGCCCTCCTGTTTGAAATAATGGATACTGAAACACCATGAGGTGGTACTATCTCCTTAATATAAAGCTTCGCATAATCCTCGACTGAGTAAGTAGTCCTAACAGGCAGAAAATGAGCTGATTTTGTAAGTCCATCAACAATCACCCATATGGAGTCAAACTTAAGCTGAGAAAAGGGCAAGCCTGTAATGAAATCCATATTAATTGCTTCCCACTTCTAAGTTGGAATCTCAATAGCCTGCAATAATCCACCGGGCTTCTGATATTCAATCTTCACCTGTTGACAATTAGAACACTGGGCTACGAACTCTGCTATGTCTTTCTTCATTTCGTCCCACCAATAGACTTCCTTAATATCATGATACATCTTCGTCGTCCCTGGATGAATGGAATAAGGGAGTAATGAGCCTCTCCCATGATCTGACGATGTAACCCTGTAACGTCAGGAACACATAGTCTGCCTCAATATCTGAGAACTCCACCTGTAGAAATCTCGAATGGTAACTTCTTCTTTTGAGGAGTTGTGTCTCTATAATGGACTAACGAAGGATCGTCGTCTTTGTCGCTCCTTAACTTCAACTACTAGAGATGAGATTGGGGAATCTTGGATAGCAACCCCTATATCGCCTGAGTCCAATAATCGAACTCCTAGGCTAGCTAACTTTTTTCTGGCTGAACATCGGATAAACTACCCATGGATTTGCGGTTAAGGGCATCGGCTACTACGTTTACCTTCCCGGGATGATACAAGATGCTAACATCATAATCTTTTAATAACTCCAACATCGCCTCTGTCGCAAATTCAACTCTTTCTGCTTGAAAATATACTGGAGACTCTTATGGTCTGTATAGATATCAACACGAACGCCATACAAATAATGTCTCCACATATTCAATGCATGGATCAACGCGGCCAACTCTAGATCATGTGTTGGATAGTTCTTCTCGTGCTTTCGTAACTTCCTTGAAGCATAAGCAATAACTTTACCGTGCTGCATCAACACACAACCTAAACCAACGCCTGAAGCATCACAATAAATAACATAACCCTCCGATCCCTCTGGAAGTGTCGAAAATGGAGCCGAAGTAAATATATATTCTTCAACTCCTGAAAACTGCACTCACATCCATCGGTCCACTGGAACTTGGCTGATTTCTGAGTCAGCTTCGTCAATGGTGTAGAAGAAAAACCCTCTACAAACCTCTTATAATACCCTGCTAGGCCAAGAAAACTACGAACCTCCATGCGCATTGTAGGTCTAGGCCAATTCTTCACGACTTCAATATTCTGCGTATCCACCCGAATGCCGTCAGCTGAAATTATATGCCCCAGAAAAGTCACAGAGTTCAACCAGAACTCACATTTAGAGAACTTTGCATACAGTTTTCGAGCTTGAAGAACATTAAGGACATCACGTAGATGATCTGTATGTTCTGCCTCTGATCGAGAGTATACCAGAATACCATCGATAAACACAATCACGAACAGATCTAGGAAAGACCTGAATACACTGTTCATCAAGTCCATAAATACCGCCGGTGTATTAGTCAACCCGAATGACATTACACGAAACTCGAAGTGATCATATCTGGTTCTGAACGCTGTCTTCGGAATGTCTTTCTCTTTAACTCTTACCTGGTGATACCCTAATCTTAAATCTATCTTTGAGAGCCATTTAGCACCCTACAACTTGTTAAATAAATCATCAATCATCGGGAGTAGATACTTATTCTTTATTGTTACCTTATTCAACTGCCTATAGTCAATATACATTCGCAAGGAGCCATCTTTATTCCTCACAAACAACACTGGTGCTCCCCATGGCAACGTACTAGTCCTGATAAAGCCTTTCTCAAGTAAGTATTTCAACTGCTCTTTCAATTCCCTCAACTCAGCAGGCGCCATTCTTTAAGGAGGAATAGATATCGACTAAGTATTTGGTAATACGTCAATGGAAAAATTAGTCTCCCGCTCTGGCGAAAGACCTGGAAGCTCATATGGGAATACATCTAGAAACTCGTTAGCTACTGGAACAAATTAAAGACTCGATGGCTTTGCTTCTGCATCCTGAACCCGGACTAGATGATAAATACAACCCTTGGCAATTATCTTCCTTGCCTTGAGATAGGAAACAAACCTACCCCTCGGTGATGCTGTATTACCCTTCCACTCTAGAACTGGCTCTCCTAGAAACTGAAATCGAACCGTCTTTGTTCTACAATCAACATTAGCATAACAAGAGGCCAACCAATCCATACCCATGATGACATCAAAGTCTATCATATCTAACTCAATCAAATCCGCTACCGTATGGCGATTACAATATATTACCACAAAATCTTTGTATACCCATCTAGCTATTCTTTCTTTGGATCACCAAAGGGTGTGACCACCTTAAAAGGTTTGATCGACTCTAGTTTCACCCCAAACTGGCCAGCAATAAAAGGAGTAACATATGATAATATAGAACCTGGGTCTATCAATGCATATACATCATGGAAGATACTGATAGTATACATGTAACAACATCAGGCGAAGACTCGAGATCCTATCGACCAACCAATGCATAAATGTGGTTCTGAGGACCACCGGAACTTCACACTCCACCTCTGCCTCAACCACGATCGGCTGGTGTCTGAGAACCCAGCACAGGAGGGCGTACAGATGTCAAAGAACCACCTGCGGACCCTATCGGCTGAGCCATACCTCCACCATCTCTAAAGGGATAATCTCGCATAATGTGGACTGGCCGACAATAGGTATAACAAACATCTAAACCCAAGCGGTGCGCCACGATAACTTAACGCCTTTGGGTACATCGCCGTAGAGATGGCCTTATACGATCGGGAACTACCCTAAATTGGGCCCGGAAGCCCTCGAACTGCGAGGTGGCTCAATACGGTGGGTCTATCAAACTCGGGTCCCGGAATAGTGAAGGCGCACTAGCCGCTAAATACGCTGAACGCCTAGAGAACTACTGCCTCTGACTACCTCTGGACTCACTGACAAAACCTAAATATCTAGCTCTCTTACTCTGACCCCTATCCGCCCACTCACGCGCTCGCCATCGCTACGCTCCTCGAGAGGTTCGAGATGCGCCGGATGCGAGAAATATCAATACCCGTCTGAAGAGAAGCAGTCGTGCAATCATCAATCAAGTATGGCCCTAATTCTCTCACAAACCGGTAAACACGATCTCCGATCTCAGCTACGACAGTTGGAGCATATCTAGACAATGAATTAAAATGAAGATTATACTCCCGAACACTCATGTTCCCCTGTCTAAGGTTCAGGAACCTATCAGCTCGAGCCCGTCGAATCTCTGGCGGTAAATAATGTAAAAAAAAACATCTCAGAACTCTCTGCCACACGGGTAGAGGTGCATTAACCCCTCTAGAAGTCATCCAAGTATCATACCTGTAACACCTCCTACCTTTAACGAAAGTTTTGACCACGATCCTAGACTTAGAAAATCAGATAAAGAATGTGGGAATTGAAATTTTCCTGTTTAGTTGTGAGATAGTGGTTTACGCCCATGAGCAGTGGACGTATTTCAATTTACGGGTCGTAAACCAAGTCGTAAACTGGTACCAAGGATTTCTGAGCATTCTGGTACCAAGTCATATGGTCAAATACGGACCGTATTTCACTATACGGACTGTATTTCACTATACGGCCCGTATTTCAAATCGTAAAGTGAAACCAGGCAATTTCTAAACATTCTGGAATTTGGCATTTTGAGGTCATATGGTTAAATACGGATCGTATTTCACTTTATGGCCCGTATTTCAAAACGTGTTTGGAATTTGGGAAAACTTCCTTGATGAAAGTTGTAGAGCATTGAAATACCTTTCCAACGGTATCTTACGGGGGTCAAACAGACATCTGTGCAAAAAGTTATGGCTATTTTACTGAAGAGGCGGTCACATCAGAATCAAAATATGGACCGTAAATCAATTTACGGCCCGTAAACTGAATTTACGACCAGCACTGTTCAGGTCGTAATTTGCAATTTCACAGGACAGTATATATTCATCCATATCAATTCAACTCATTATTTTTCACTCCCTCAAGCCCTAGAACGACTTCCTACCCTCTCCCTTCATCAAGAACACCAAGGTATGCCTACTCTAATTATTCCAACTCAATTCTAACACCTATCCTTGTAATCTAAACAAGAAATTATCATTCTAAAACTAGGGTTTTCAAGAAAACCCATCTCAAGGTTCAAGAATTCAAGATTTTGGAAATCTTCTTCAAAGCTCAAGTATTTAATTCAAGTTTTGGAGCAACTAAGGTATGTAGAGTTACTATCTACGTGTGGGAACATCATTGTTCTTCCCCACGCCTCAAAATTCATAAAATTATGATTTCTCTACTAAACTAGGGTTTCAATACAAAACTAGGGTTTCTATACCATGCTCATGATAACCCTAGATCCATGTCCATGATTATATTATGTATGAATTGTTATAATTCCATCATTGTATTCTTAATATTTCTTTATGATTATTGAGAATCCGTCTGTAATCTATGAGAACCCGTATCTTGTATTCCATGGGTTCTTGCATGCATGTTTTAGCTAAAATGATTATTTCATGAATATCCTACATGTCTACAAGTTTTCATGCAACTGTATTATATAATTACTTTCATGCTATGCTACAAGATACACAAATGCTAAATACAAGTTATTTCATGAAACCCACGTTTACAAGTTATTCCATGATATCCATGTACAAGCAAGTTATATTCATGAAAACCATGGGCGGCAAGTGCCACTTATTTTACATGTTCATGTTTTTGGGAGTTGCATTAATTACCGAGAAGGCTTCAAATGTTCGAAACTACGTAGCCACCGTAGGATGAGGATTGTTCCACCCATGCTTAGGACGATCTCTCATAATGATCGGATCCTTTCATAATATTATTAAATCTCATGTCCCCGGCAAGGTATGAGTGTTCGCCATTGGTAGGACGCAAGTACCGGACCATGTTGTCGGTTATATTTACTGCTCTCCTACTCACGATACTTTACACATGTTATATATGTATATGTACTCATGCTCGGGATCGTTGTTTCAGCTCGATCTCGTTATGTTATTATCATGTCCCATGTTATTTCTTTCGGATTGCTTTTACATACCAGTACATTCAATATGCCGACGTCCCCTTTTATCGCCGGGCCCGCATTTCACGATGCAGTACGGATTTACGGACGACGCCTCTCGCTTCGCAGGATCCGCACGTACCTGACTTATTGGTGAGCCCTATATCATTCGGGGTTTAGACATTGTCATTCTTTAATTAGTTTTGCATCTAAAGAGTATGCTGGGGCCTTGTCCCGCAAGTATGGTTTTCATCGGGATTCACGATTAGAGGTTTCATAGACTAGTGGGCTAGTTATGTTAGACATGCAAGGTGTTTAGCCATCTTTGGCTCAACTCATATTATTTCCGCATTTATGATTTAAACAAGTATTTCATTAAATTATTATGACATCTCATGTTTTATAAAAGCTCATCACGTTCATGCTATATTTCCGCTCATGTATGCCTCATGATGAGTCAGCAAGCCATATGTGGTTCGCTCGGTCACATGCAGTATGGCACCGAGTGCCGTGTTTCGCCCAGGCTATGGTTCGGGGCGTGACAATACCAGTGAACAACAACATCCCGTAATCTATAGGAAGCCAACTCCACTGACTCAGTGTCTGAAGCATGCATCACCCACAACGTCCTCAACATTTCATTTATAAAGTTCTGCGGGTCCTCATTTGGTTTTGACCCAAAGAATTCTGGAAGGTCTAAATTGATAAAATCTCAAACCATGATACTAACAGCCTTATCACCATAACTCGTACCCTGATGATGGGACTTAGAGGCTACCAAGTGAGTCAATAACTGATTGGCCTCTCGCATCTCCTAGCCTGAGGCATTATGTGGAGGAACTGGGGGTGCTGGAGCTGGAGCTGGGGCTGGGACTGGAGCTTCTTTATACTCCTATAGAGCGAGCAGAGTATGAGAGGTCTGAGATGGAACCTCATTCTGGGACTCGCCCTCCTTAACATCAACAGATGGTAACCGACCAGTCCTCTTACCTACCACTGACTTGCCCTTCTGGGCCGCTGAAGCCTCCCTTATTACAGGCATTACTGAAATCATAACACAGGTCGTGTGAAAAGGAGAATCCTCATAACATGGCTCTATTGTACAATCTAAGACGAGAAAGAAAGCCAATTTTCCTAAATGCCCTACAGCCTCATATTTATAAGTGCGGTGCATTGCACATCATAAATAATACTCTGCTAGACACGGCTCGTAGACAACCCTAGAATGAACTTCTCTGATACCACTTTTATCATGACCCAACCGGAGGGCCATGACGGGTACCCGGAGCTAACCTACCGAACACCACAAACATACCTACATTACTTAATCTTACCTGAGTGGGCCATAATGCTAACTAATAGATATCGTAGATTGGAAGGGACATAAGCCCAATAGACATATACATAAATACTAATCAAACTAACCCAAATGTACAAGCCGACAAGGATACCATTGGTAATAATACAACAAAAGAGAATCAAGATGACCATAGAACATCTAATTGTGTATCTCTGTCTACGAGCCTCTACTAGAGTACATAACATAATAAGGATGAGACAAGACCCCGCTATGCCCAAATGTACACAAAAGAATCATACCAAGCTGAACTACAACTCCGGAACAAGTAAGGCATGAACGCAGCATCTAAGTACAAACGCTCAGAAAGCAGCCTAAGGGTCTGAACCATCTGCCTGTCTTCCTATGGGCATGAACGCAGTGTCCACAAGCAAAAGGAAGTTAGTACGGAGTATGTAAGGCATGAGAGTAACACAAGAGAGACAGGAGAAAACATAGGGTAAATGAATGCAACCTGTACATCTGGACTGCCTTTATGAATCAATGTTGTACATGAACACTGTGCATGAATGCATGAGGTCATGCACACACACACACACACACACACACACACACACACACACAGATATATATATATATATATATGCGCATATAATGCTTGTCAAGCCTCTATGGGCATTCTATCATATCGTATCGGCCTCTGTGAGCATTCTATCGTATCGTATTGGCCTCTGTGGGCATTCCATCGTATCGTATCGACCTCTGTGGGCATTATCATCATCATCATCGTAACCATCATGTGAACAGCTGATAAGGTGGTAGTGCGTATATAACGCTGTCACCTTCCCCATACCCTGTATCATAATATATCATAATATACGCGCATATAGCGCCTGAGGGGTCTCGGGTCTGTATATGCATATGTATATATGGAATGAAATGCAATGCAAAACATAATGAGAGTACAAGTAATTTTAGAGACCATACTGGATCTAAGAAATACTCTCTAAGATAACATTATGGAATATGAAACAAATGGTTCATCCCTAACTCTAAGAGTAGAGCCATTATGGATTAACGTTACGTGTACGTCTTGTTCATAAGGATCATGCCAAAAAGAAGGAAAGGGCCCGCCTTAACATACATCATTGTTCACTTAACCAATTAACGTCTATCCTTCCAAGCTAGCAAATCTCTATTCAAAATGATTCACGCTAAGGTTTAGTCGTTGTAACACTTATATGGTCAACTAAATTAATAGGTGAGCTAACAAAATTTGGGCAGCATTTCCCTTATATTACCTACTTCCACCAAACTTCAAAAAAACTCCTAAACATCAATAACAACATCAACAATACCAAAGCCAAAAGATTACATTCAAATTAAACTTAAATCAATCCAAAACTTCCTTTCAAACTCCATCCATAGCCAACAACCACAACATAATACTTTATGACCTCACCTTTCTACCATGATTCTCTTCACTTTAAGACTTACTAAATCTCTAAATAAACTCAACATAAGTAATAAGATGAATAACATACCTTATACTTGAAGAACTTCAACTCTCACAACTTTCCTCAAGACCAAAATTCACCACAACTCCAAGTAGAAGCAAGAACCACTTTCTATGAACTAGTTGGGGGTTTTATGGCTTGATCGTCCCTTGAAATAGCTTAGGAGATTTGTGGATGATTAAAGATGGTTAAGAGAGCTTAGAGAGGTGCTAGGGATCTGATTTTGGTGAATAATAAGCCCCAAGTTGTGTCCCCTTTAATTTATAACAGAAGGGAAAATTTCCACCGCCTCAATTCCACGGTCACTTTCACGGACCGTGAAAGGCCGTGAAAACATTCCAGAAACTTCCACCCACTGCCACCATTTCACGGTGGCCCAACACCATTTTCACGACCCAACACCATTTCGACGAAATGTGTTCTTTCCTATTCATTTTACGTCCAACCTTCATACTCTCTTCCAAACATGTTTAAAGACTTATATAACTTAAAAATACACCCATAGTCCTTGTACACATCTCCCTAATTAATTCTCAATACAAACCTACGACAACCAACTTAAAATGAAACTTTAACGAATGCGAAAAATGAAGTGTAATATTTTCCTTAATATCCTCTTGATATTCTTGTTGGCCACCTCCATAACTCCATTCATTTGTGGCTGATTGGCGGTTTAATTCTGATAGGTTATTCAGAATTGTTCATAGATGTCCTTCATCAGGTGACTGTTCAGATTCACTCCATTGTCCGTTATGATGGACTCTGGTATGCCAAAATGACATATGATGTTTTTTCGCATGAAATTGGCTACCATCTTATTTGTCACTGATTCGTACAAAGTAGCTTCCATCCATTTTGTGAAGTAATTGATGGCGACCAAGATGAATCAGTGTCTATTTGAGGCGGCAGGCGCAATGGGTCCAATGACGTCCATGCCCCAGGCGACGAATGGCCAAGTTGAGCTCATAAATTTAGTTCAGTTGGCGGGACTCTGATCAGGTCTCCATGAATTTGGTATTGATGGCATCTTTGTACGAATTTGCAATTGTCGTTCTCCATTGTCATCCAGTAGTAACCTTCTCGGAGGATTTTCTTAGATAGAACGAACCCGTTCATGTGAGGTCCACAGGTTCCAGCATGCACCTCTTTCAATAATTTTGTGGCCTCGATGGCATCCACGCATCAGAGTAATCCTAGATCCGGCTTTCTTTTGTAGAGAATTTCTTTGTTCTGGAAGAATCTATTGTCCATTCTCTGAATGGTTTTATTTTGGTTGCGTGAGGTGTTCTTGGGATATTCTCCCTTTTCTAGATATACCTTTATGTAAATATACCATGGCTTGCCATCGGGCTCTGCTTCCACATGGGAACAATAAGCATATTCTTCTTTTAGACTTATCTCCAGCGGGTCAATGTGACTGCTTTCGAGATGTTGTATCATGGATGCTATGGTGGCTAGAGCATCAGCGAACTCATTTTGAGCCCTTGGTGTATGCTTCAATTCAATCTTTCTGAATTTCTTGCACAACTTCTGTGCGAGGTTCACATACGGCAAAATCTTGGTGTTCTTCATGGCCCATTCGCCTTGTACTTGATGAATCAATAGATCTGAATCACCTATGATCAATAACTCTTGGATGTACATATCCAAAGCCATTCTAAGACCTAAATTGTAGGCCTCGTACTCTGCTATGTTGTTGGTACACCAAAACTTGAGCTTTGCAGCCATCGGATAATGTTGTCCGATTTATGATATCAAGAGTGCTCTGATTCCTGAACTTTTGTAATTGACTGCACCGTCGAAGAACAATAACCATCCTAAATAGGTCTCGGCTATATCTTCTTCTATCGTCAATACTCCTTCGTCTTGGAAGTGGGTTCGAAGTTGTTTGAAATCTTTATCAACTAGGCTTTCAGCCAATAAGTCAGCCAATGCTTGTCCCTTGATGGACTTTTGTGCTATGTATATAATGTCAAATTCGCTTAATAGCATCTTTCAGTTGGCCAATTTACCGATAGGAATGGGTTGGCGAAAGATGTACTGTTATAGCCCGTATATTGTACGTTTGGAAATTCCAAAGTCGTCGTGAAAAGTTAAGGGCGAGACCATTTTCAAAAATTATTTTAATGGACGAGTTGTTATTTATGACTACTATTAGTATGGAAATATTGTGAAAGGTTAAGGGCAAAACGGGAATTTCACACAAGTCTCTTGAATGTTCCAAAAGGTCATATTGACCATGTGAGAAAAAAAAAATAAGATGACAAAATAAGTCATCTTTGGTGGAATTTCAAGAAAATTCTAGAAAAATAAAGAAAGGGGCTATGTGCTAAAATTTTCTTAATTGAGGGACTAAAACATAAATATGGGAAAATGGTGGAAGGCATGTATATATATATGAGAGTCATCTTTTAATTCAAGGAAGTGGGAGAAAGAAAGAAAAAGAAAGAAGATGAAGAACAAAAAAAAACAAGCATATTCGGCCAAGGTAGGGGGATTTTTCCCCCATGAAATCTTGCCCCAAAAATTATTTTCTTGCTGTATTTCTACTAATTCAAGGGTCCTCTTCAACATGGTACAATTGTTGGATCGAGAAATTCATTCTTTGTTACAAAATTATAACCCTAGCCAAGTGAGAGTTGAAGGAAAAAGGTAAGATTTAATCTCTTTTTATATGTTATGAAGGGTTTATTTATGTTCTAGTATATAGAAATGGTTAGAATTCATGAGAATATGGAAGTTTGCGCGGTGTTTATAGATGTGCATGAAGCCGTGTGTGTGTAATGTTGTGTAGACAAAATAAGTTGAATTTTATGTAGTATTTTAGTTGTGGATATTGTGGATTTTATATTGGAAGTGAAGGTTGAATGAATTGGGTTGAAATTGGAAATATGGAATATGGCCGTATGGTTGTTGCATGATGTAGAAGACAATAAATTAATTGTTCTTAGTATTGGTTGTTGTCGTAATGTATAGAAATGAATGAAAAATTCATGAAAACTTGTTGGTAGTTGTTGTGGCCGAAAATGATGGAAGGTTGACAAGTTATGGTGAATTAATTCTAGTTAATATTTTAGTTGTTGTGTTGCGGAATCCATGATGAAAAATGAAGGATTGATGGCTTAAAATGAAGTTGTAGTCGTTATCGGAATATTAGAATAGTTAATGTGATATTGGCTTGAATTCTTACATTGCATGGAAAATGTTGTTAATGTAAATTGATATTATTGGATATTCTAGTTGTCGTCGTTATGAATTATGTGATGAAGGGGGAAGGTTGTTATGAAGTTAGTATACATGAATGATGATGAAATGTATAGTTGTTGTGAATTGGAAGGTTTCGGGTAAAGTAATATGTTAATTGAGTTGTTAGAAGATTATGTGAATTGCATTGAATTGAATTGAATTGAATTAAATATAGAAGTGTTGCTGGGATAACTGCTAGTAATGTTGTTGGATTGGCCGAGTTGAATTCTCGGGTTTGTTGATGTTGGTTTGGGCCGAGCCATATTCTCGGGACGTTGTATGTTTGGGGGAGATCTTTGCCGAAATTTCGCGAATATAAGTGAGTTTATTTGAAAAGTTGAGACAAGTGAATAACAATGGATTAAATGATTGTGTGAATTCTTTTGTATGTAGATTGACGAGTTTGGACAAATAAGCATAACTAGTTGGTCGCGGCACGGTATGCAAGGCTTACCCTTTGTTGCTTTTGGCATGTCTTAGAGCCAAGTAAGTTATAATATGTACTTTGAGGAAACTCTACTCTATAATTCCGAGTTTGGTATGATTCGTCCGCTCTCTCTGATATAAGTATCTAATAATCCGGATATGAGTATTCTGATTTAAGTACTCTGATACAAGTACTCCGATACGAGTAATCGGACATGAGTGTTCCTAATTTTGATATAAGTATTCTGACATAAGTGTTCCGATATAAGTACTCTGATATAAATATTTTGATATAAGCGTTCTGACATAAGTATTTTGATACAAGTATTTTGACTTAAGTATTTGCTATAAGTACTCAGATGAAAGTATTTTGCCATAAATATTCTGATAAAAGTATTCTGTTATGAATAATCTGTTATGACTGTCCTGATAGTACGTCCGATTATGCCATCGAGTCTTGGTTTGTGTGCATTTAGTTTCTCACCACTCTGTTCGTGCATATGTTACGATTTCCTTCGCCGAGTCCGGCCGGTTTATTTCGTGCGCATTATGACATATTCGGCGGTAAGATGATGTGTTACGGTTTTCGAGACCTCGCCATAGGGCCGGTTACCGTTTATGGTGTTATGATGTGATATGGCATCTCGATATATTCGATGATTTGATGTGTGTGATGTTATGATGTGTTCGGAGATGTACGGAGATTTGAAAACTTCTGGAGTATGATGTGTTATGGCACCAGCGTCAGGGGGTGACCACGTTTCTGAGCCCATGCATGATTTTTATTTGCATTTCGTACATTTGCATTCCGCGCGCAGTTTGATCCGTCACTTCGTATTTGTTTCGTTACTCGCACATCGTACATATGTTCTCCGTACACCCTGGATCTGGTTATGATTTCGTCTGCTATACTTCTGTCCATTTGATTCTGTTTACTGTATTTCCTGCCATTCATAGTCAGTACATATTCCGTACTGACCCCCTTTCTTCGGGGGCTGCGTTTCATGCCACGCAGGTACATTCAGATGATCAGAAGACTTTGCTAGGAGGAGTTTTAGCGAGATTGGCGAGCTCCAATTCCCTCCGGAGTGTCGCCGAGTCAGAGCATACCTGAGTTGTGATTTTTGATTTGTGTTAGAGACTTTGCGACGCAGTCGTGGGTCCGAGATCCGTGTCTTCGAGCGGCCCCGTTTGCTATGGTGGCCTCGAATGGCCTATCCGTTTGTACATGTATGTATGTTCGGGCGATGTACATTCCGCCGCCTACGGATTTGATCGATATGTTTGTTATGTTTGATACGCATGGCCGCCTAAGACGATGTACGTTATCGTTCCTTTGAAAGTCTCTCCGTACGCTTCATATGATTTGATCTCGGAAGTTTGAAAGGAATATGTATGAAATTGGAGTCCGAGGGTTCGTTCGGCTCCGTATGTGGGGCCGGTGCCCATCACACACGACCAAGATTAGGGTGTGACATGTACTTCAGCAGATCCATATTGGATATGAGGTGAGTAGTGTATGACGACAGGTAGTGCCTCAGTTTTTGGACTAACTATGTCAAGGTACAACATGTCTTTTCCACCAGTGTGTATGTTTCCTCGCAGGCGATGAACTTCTTTCTCAAATAGTAAATTACGTGATTTTTTTTGATTTATTGTGTTGTCCTAACACGCATTCAAAAGAATTATCTGATACTGAAAAGTATAGCAACAACGGCCTTCCAGGAATAGGACGTAACGAGACCGGTGGATTGGACACGTATCTCTTGATGGTGTCGAATGCTTTCTGACACTCTTCAGTCCATTTTGTCGGTGCATCCTCTTTTAGCAGCTTGAGTATTGGCTCCACAATGATGGTGGACTGGGCTATGAATTGTCCAATGTAATTTAGCCTTCCTAGAAGCACATGACCTTTTTTTTATTCTTCAGAGGGGGTATCTCTTGGATAGCTTTGATCTTCGATGGGTCTTAGCTCTATGCCCATCTGGCTGACTATGAATCCCAACAATTTTCCAGTGGGTACTCCAAATGCACATTTGGCTGGATTTAACTTCAAGTTGAATTTCTGGAGTCTGTCGAAGGACTTTCGTAAATGTGTAGTATGCACCAAGATTTCTGTCGATTTGATGATGACATCGTCCACATATACTTCAATTTCCTTGTGGATCATATCATGAAAAATAGTGGTCAAAGCCCTTATGTAAGTGGCACCAGCGTTCTTGAGGCCGAACGGCATTACTCTATAGTGGTATAGTCCCTATGGGTTGATGAAGGCTGTCTTCTCCATGTCTTCTTCGCTCATCAAGATTTGATGATATCCTGCGAAGCAATCCAGGAATGATTGCAACTCATGTTTTGTGCAGTTATCAATGAGTATGTGGATGTTTGGGAGTGGGAAGTTGTCCTTAGGGCTAGCCTGATTGCGATCCTGATAGTCCACGCATATTTGGATCTTTCCATCTTTCTTGGGTACCAGCACTATGTTGGCCAACCATGTCGGGTATGAAGTTACTTCCACTACTCTGGACTTAATCTGTTTTTCCACTTCATACTTGATGCGAATACTAAGATCTGGCTTGAATTGCCTGGTTTTCTGTTTGATCGGGGCAAAACTCGTATTGATGGGTAGGCGGTGGGCCACTATCTTTGGTGCTTAAACCAGGCAGGTCAGCGTATGACCATGTGAAAATATCCACATATTCTCTTAGCATGTTTATTAGCTCTTCTTTTTGAGGTGCTTCCAAATGCGCACTTATCCTGGTTAATAAAATAAGAGTTTTTCATTAACCAAATTTTTTTATATACACTAGAGGAGCCTAATAAGGTCTTTCATTGGAAAGGAAAGCGTCGAAAAATAAGGAAATAAGTTAAGCGAAGCCGGATTTCTCGTGATTATCCAAGAATTTCAATGTTTGAATCGAGGTTTCAAACGGTAAAGCTTATCTGATTTTATTTATTTTAGAATATTTTTCTCGAATAAATCATGAATTTTCTAGGGTATTATGAAGGATCTCATCGAAAACTTACAGCAGCTTGCCAAACAAAGGAGGATTGTTTCCTCATCTCCTAGATTGATTACTTCTGTTTCATCTAGGTTAGGATTTTGCTCATTCTCAAATTGTTCTACTTTTTCTACAAGACCCTCAGGTAACATTGTTTCCTCGTCGTGCTCTTCGTATTCCTCTTCGTCTGTGTCACTTGACTCATTTGTTTCACGACACGTCATGACATTTAAGGTTGTTTTATGCTTTTTATTACTGAAAAAGTAGGGCAAAGCATGGTTAGTATAACATAAGTGTATAAACCGGTTATTTTTTCCACAATTTAAGGCTTCATTAGCTTCAACTGAAAAGAAATACATACTGTGGTCCTGACTCGGATCAACATTGATTCATTTCCATTTTTTAAAACATTACGAGGTAATTAAAAGTGTAAATGGTGAGTACTCGGGCCTCGACCAATTCTCTTAGTTTTAAAGCATAAATTCATCATTTCTCTACTGAAGAGCCAACAGCAGGGTAGAGGTCTAGCTGGTGGGCGCTTTAGTGCATTCTTCCAATACCACTAGGCAGTCTTCCTCTTGGAATAGCATCCCTAACTCGTCTTCTATGCTTCCATCATCCAGCATAGGCATTCTCACTGGGAATGACTGGTACAGATTCAGAATTGGCTTGCGCAGCTTCGCAGGGCCTTTGTTCTTTCTATTGGCTTCGAAGATCTCGTCATCATATGGAACATAGCCTAAACCGAAGCAGAAATTGTCTTGAGGAATGGGGACTGGCTCTGTGATGCCATGTAGGTCCCTTTCTAGACCTCGCCCTGGTTCAAACCCATTCTAAAGCATAGTGGAGGCAACCATTTTGTAGACTGCAGGCCTGGGTACTCATGTGGACTCTTCGTTATGGGAGGTCCCCCACTAGTTCCACCACGTGGAAATCGGCCCCCTTGGGAGTTTCTTCGATAACTAGCACCAAGTTGTTTGGGTAGTTATGGATACTACCCTTTCTGTGAATTACGACCTCGTGGACATCCCATATAAACTTTACAGCCTGATGAAGTGAGGACGGTACGGCTCCTGCCATGGGAATCCATGGTCTTCCCAATAACATTTTGTAGTTAGCAGCTATCTCCATGACTTGGAACTTGGTGATGAACTCGGCGGGCCCCATTGAGACCAGCTCCATTGATGATTAAAAATCGGGTTACCACTAGTGAAAGAGATTTGATGTGCATTGTTCCTTCTCTGGATAGCTCTTCACTAGTGAAAGAGATTTGATATTCTCGCATGACATGTGCGACCATCTGGGCCAGATTTTCACTGCTTGTTCCTGCAGGACATAGGCTTCGTCTAGCACTTTTATCAAAGTTAGATGGTGTTGAGGTGAGCTCAACAATAATGCTAGTACGGATATCTGAGCTGGTGTTTTCTTGAGATGTTCCACAATAGAGTATTTTTTGGGCTGTATCTGGTGCCAGAATTCTTCAGCCTCGCCTTCAGTAATGGGCCTTCTTTGGTTCCTTTCTTTCCTTGGCGCTTCTTTGGCCAATTCTTCAGGAGTATAACATCTTCAAGACCGCGTCATTCCATGGGCAGCTGCCACTTGCACAATGAATTCCTTTCTTAGTTCTACTATCACCTCTTGAGATACTGGCGCGGGGATTAGCACTCCAAACTGCGGACGCCCTTGTATTGTGAGTGAGGCCACTGTTTGTTTAAGTGCTTGGATCGGATCTCGAATCACATGCTTGCATACAACCTAATATTCTTCCCTTTCTATCATGTGAATTGTGTTGTTCCCATGATTGGGCAGGGGATTGGTAAGTAGGCACTTGGCGGTGGTGATTGATAGGCTTCAACGAGAGATTTTAGCTCTTCTTTCTTTTAGGGTTTTGGGCTAGGTGTATGGGAAATGTTTGCCACGTCCTCTTTCTTCTTCCTAGTGAGTCCCATAGTGCTTTGTCTGGAGATTGTTCCTGATTTGACACTACCTTCTATGGCTTCTCCTATCTTCACCAATTCGAAAAATGGCCTTCCAACTATTGATAACATTCGATCGTAGAAGTCGGTCTCTTGTGGCCGGATGAAAATAGAGACTAGCTCTACCCGGGCGGCTTCAGTCCTCCATCTACTAGCATACTTGCGGTAGTTCTCTGTGGAATTTTGCTTGACTTTTTCCAGGTAGTACCGGTCTGACACTGTTTCAATGTTAAATCGAAACCTTTCCATAAAGGATTCAGCCATGTCTTCCCATGTGGCCTATCGGCGCATGTCTTGCGCAGTGAACCATTTGGTGGCCTCTCCCATTAAAGTTCTGCTGAATAGCCTCATGATGAGTGCCAGATTGTTTCTGACACTGACCAGTTGGTCACAATAGTTGTCACAACCCAGTTCGTGAATTGTGATGGCACCTACACTATCCCCCCAGGTAGGCTAAGCATTTCCACCTCATTTTAATCATTTATAAGAATTATGTGGAAATAAAATATTTTTTAGCTAACAGATTCAAATCATGTTGATAACAAATCCGGAAGTAATAACAACCCCAATATCTGGTCTGGACTAGTATAAGAGCTACTACCAAGAAGATAAAAAGTCTGATAAGAAATAGAAATATCAAAATATCAAAACTGTCTCAAGAATACAACATAGACAGCTAAATACAGCTCACCCTGGAATCTCGATCAAGTAGACTCATCACTGATGTACCGTGAAATTAGGGCACATTTGATCATTTTTTACTCTAAGTTTTACTTGTTTTCGGGTAAGTTTATGTTACACCTCGAAAAAATTCATGCCGTTGTGCGATAAATAGACTAACACAGGTTAAGATGTATATGATGTCCTTACAAGTGAGAAGGGATACTTAATGATTCTAATTAAGATTCCGAAGACATTTGAAGCAAGGGACGAAAGTTCATTAAGGAAAGTGAAGCATAAGTTGTGTTTGGGGAAAGGTTTTGTAATTATCGAGTTAATAATTATTTAGTAAGGTCTTGAGGATCAGTTATAAGGATCCTCAGATGGTTAATGAAGTACTAAACAAGTTCCAAGAAGGTTCCATAAGGATTGGAGATCAAACGAGTCGATTAGAACATTTTCGGGAAAGGAGTGAGTTACACGACCCATTATACGGTCCGTATAACTTATACGATCCATATAATAGTCCGTATAATAGTAACAGTGAGGGGTCACCACCGGACTTAACGTATACATATTATTTCGTATAAAATATTTGCCATAAGTGTCCGTATAATTCTCCACAGTTCATATTTTTCATTTCTCAAGAGCTCTAGAACGTTCCATACACCATACCAATATAAATTCAAGGGAGATCAAAGATCAAGTACCAAAAATTAGTGGAATCAAGTGCAAGGATGCTAGCTAGGGTTATGGGAAGCTAGAAATTCCTTTGGAATTGAAGTTGGGGTTTTCTCCAAGTGAAGTATTTTCATCCAAAGCCCATTCCTACATAATCAAAGGTGAGTTTTTCATTTATTTCATGTTATTAAGAGTATTGAATGGTTGAAAGACTTGGATTATGGAAGAAAATAGGATAGGAAGTGCAAATATGGAAAAGGTGAAATTCTTGAATGGTAACATGACATGAATCATAGTTCTTGACATGCCATGAGTAAAATCTTGTTGTGAATGATGCAAATGGTGTTAAAGAAGTATTATATGAGAATGGATACGGTATTGTGTCATAGTTATGGTTATGAATGATTTTGATAGGGAATGTTGAGAATTGAATAATGTCTAGCTTGATGAAATTATTGATTATGATATTGTGGGTGTTGTTATTGATGTTTGGGAGTTGTTTATTATGTGGAGGAAGTCATTGAAACAAAGGAGATGCTGCCCAATTTTCGTTAGCTCTTAGATTGTTAATTGAGACCTAAAGTATGTTCCGGTTATCTAACCTTAGTACGAATTCTCTTGAATGTAGAATTGTGGATATTGGAGGGAAGCGTTTAGTCGATAAAGTGGGAGAGATGTAAAGGTATGTAAGGCTAGTTCCCTTCTTTCAAAGGCATGACTTCTATACTATGATTTCTTCTCTATATTTTCATAGCCTTCATACATCCCAAAGATGAAAGTTAAAGGTTCCTAAGAGTTTCTTATGACATAGAGATGAGGGATGTTCTTTCATAATGACCCCAAATGATGATATTAATGCCTTTATGAGTTGGTAATCCTATTTCTATGATTTCATTGATGTTACTTCTTGTTGTTGTCTCATCTCATGACCTTGGTCCTTCCAAGGTGAGGCATAGCGATGATGATTATTCCATAATGTAATTGGAGGTTTCCGACCTTACGTCACTCCGATAGAGTTATAGCTTTTACTTGAGCTCCCATGCATGCCTCATATTATGTATATGTATGATAACACCGCGCCGCCCTATAGGCGGCCGGGCAGACACACCACTGCAGTGGGCAGCTTACGCCCCGGACGCGGGAGGCCTGGACGCGGGCTAATGATGATCACACCGTACCTATATGGTCGGGCAGCTTATATATGTATGATATGATATTATTTTTACTATAACAGTTAGCATGCATGACTCCGCCTTAAGAGGCCATCAGTTAAAGGTTTGCTCTCCATCTTATGCTCCTTTACTTCCTTATTATGTTGTTGTACATGCCTTGCATACTCAGTACATTGTTCGTACTGACGTCTTTTCTTTTATGGATGTTGTGTTCATGCCCACAGGTAGACAGAGAGATGGCGCAGACACTTAGGAGCTCACTCAGCAGATTTGTAGGAGCACTCCACTACTCCGGAGTCGCCATTCCTTGGTATTTCTTTTGTGTATATATTGGGGCATGGCGCCTGTCCCGACCTTATGTTTTAGTACTCTAGCTAAAGGCTCGTAGATACATATGTGTGGGGTTGTAGATGCTATGTGACCTCTTCGTTGTATATTTTGTATATCATTTTTGTAGCCTCGTAGGCGTATACGCACACACACACACACACACACACACACACACACACACACACATATATATATATATATATATATATATATATATATGTTTTGAGGAATATTTGGAGATTGTTCATGATAAGTCTTGTGTTGAGGTTGATGCATGTCCAGGTTGATTATGATAGAGAGCAGGATGGGTGATGCTCGATAGTCAGCTCCGGGTATCTGTAATGTCCCACTAGTTAGGTCGTGACAAAAGTGGTATCAAAGCAGTTCCGTCCTAAGATGTGTCTACGAGCCGTATCCAGTAGAGTCTTGTTTATGGGTGTGAAGCGCGCCACACTTATAAACGAAAAGCTGCGGGGCATTTAGGAATAATGACCATCTTTCTTCTTTATAGATCGTGTGATAGAGCTATGTTATAAGATTTCCTTTTTCCCTAATTATACGTTATGATTTCAGCGATGCCGGTAAAGAGAAAAGCAACCGCCGCCGTAAGGGAAAGACTGTGACAGGAAGGCAGGTTGAACAGGAGGAACCGGTACATATAGAGGAGGGTGAGTCCCATAATGAGGCTCCACCTCATACTTCTCATACTCCGCCTATTCTAGAGGAGCAAGAAGGGGTTCCCACTCCAGCCCCTATGCCTCCAGTTCCTCCACCGGGTGCTTCGGGTCAACAGATGACCGAGGCCATTCAGTTACTGACTCAACTAGTTGCTGCTCAAGCTCAGCGGCAGAGTGCGGGTCCAGGTGACAGGGCGGCAAGTGCTAGAGCCCGTGATTTTATGAGTTTGAACCCGCTAGAATTTTTCAGGTCAAAGTCGGATGAAGAACCACAGGGTTTTATAGACTAGATATTGAGGACGTTGAGGATTATACATGCTTCAGATACTGAGTCCGTGGAGTTGGCATCTTATAGGCTCCGTGATGTTGTTATCCTTTGGTATAACAATTGGATTTATTTAAAAAGGGAAAATGTACCTCCTCCGGTTTGGCAGGAATTTGTAGACGCCTTCATTCGCCATTATTTGCCAATCGAGGTTCGAAGGCCCGAGCTGACAGGTTTCTAAATCTAAAGCAAGGAAGTATGAGTGCTCGAGAGTATAGCCTTCGTTTCAATTCATTGGCCCGGTATGCTCCGACCATGGTAGCCGATATGGGAGACCGGGTGCATAGATTTGTGAGTGGCTTAGGGCCACATTTGATCAAAGATTTCTTGACAGCTTCACTATAGGAGGGGATGGATATCTCCCGTATTCAGGCTCACACTCAGAATTTAGAAGAGCAACAGCAGCCGCAAGGGGTGAGCGTGATGTAGATAGAGGGCCAGATCGGCCGGTGCTAGTTGTGAGTATAGAGGGGGTCAGCGGCAATAGTACTACAGATATTCAACCCAATCCGCAGCTAGTGCACCTCCTCGATTTGCAAGCAGGAGATTTGATCGCCCCGTTTATTCTGGACCAGGTTAGAGTTCGAGAGTTTTGGGTTCCCAGTTTGGAGGTGATCCCAGTCAGAGGAGACCACCATTACCACGATGCAGCCAGTGTGGTAGGTTTCATTCGGGTCCATGTCGCCGAGGCTCCGATGCTTGTTATGCCTGTGGTCAGATCGGGCACATGATGCGTGATTGTCCCTCGATGAGTGGCAGAGATAGGGCTCAGCCTACAACATCAGTAGCCGGTTCTTCTTTGTCCGTGTGCCCGGTAGGGCGGACTCCCTAAATTTCAGCAGGCCGTGGCAGGGGCAGAGGGGGAGTTTCCAGTTCAGGTGGCTCCCAGCCCCGTATTTATGCTCTAGCCGGACGACAGGATCTTGAGTCCTCCCTTGACGTTGTCACAGGTATATTATCCATATTCTCTCATGGTGTCTATGCATTGATTGCTCCGGGTTTTACCTTGTCGTATATTACTCCATATATTGCTGATCGTATTGGGGTGAAACCCGAGCCAATAAAGCCTTTTGAGGTATCCACTCCTGTTGGTGACCCGGTAATAGCTAGACAGGTATATAGAAATTGTGTGATTGTGGTATGTGATCGTCAGACTAAAGCTGATTTTTTTGAGCTGGAAATGTTATATTTTGATGTGATTATGGGCATGGATTGGTTAGCCTAGATTTTAATATGATTATGGGCATGGATCGGTTAGCCTCTTGTTATGCTAATGTGGATTGCAGAACAAAGATGGTTCAATTCCGATTCCCTGGAGAACCGGTGCTTGAATGGAAAGGTAACACAGCGTCTTCTAGAGGTAGGTTTATTTCCTATCTCAAGGCGAGAAAGATGATTGCTAAGGGCTATATTTATTATTTAGTCCGAGTTCATGACATTGAAGCAAAGCCGCTGACTCTACAGTTTGTTCCAGAAGTAAATGAGTTTCCGGATCTATTTCCAGATGAACTTCCAGGCCTTCCACTAGAATGAGAAATTGATTTTTCTATCGATGTGTTGCCGGACATCGAACCCATATCTATTCCCCCTTATAGAATGGCTCCTGCGGAACTGAAGGAGCTAAAGGCACAACTGAAAGATTTGCTCGAGAAGGGATTCATTAGACCCAGTTCATCGCCATGGGAGCACCTGTATTATTCGTAAGAAAGAAAGATGGTTCTTTACGAATGTGTATTGACTATAGGCAGTTGAACAAGGTGATAATAAAGAATAAATATCCGCTTCCAAGAATCGACGATTTGTTTGATCAACCGCAGAGTGCTAAGTGGTTTTTCAAGATTGATTTGAGATCAGGATATCGCCAAGTGAGAGTCAAAAAAGCGGATATTCCGAAAACAGCTTTCAGAACTAAGTATAGCCATTATGAATTTCGGGTGATGTCATTTGGGCTGACTAACACTCCGGCAGTGTTTATGAATTTGATAAATAATGTGTTCAGGCCTTTTCTAGATCTATTTATGATCGTGTTCATCGATGACATCTTGGTATATTCCCGGTCAGAGGCCGAGCATGCAGATCATCTACGTACTTTCCTTGGAATTCTTCGGACTCGTGAATTGTATGATAAATTTTCAAAATGTGAGTTCTGGTTGAATTCTGTGACGTTTCTGGGTCATATTATCTCAGCTGATGGTATTCGGGTTGATACTCAGAAAATTGAAACCGTAAAGACATGGCCAAGGCCTACTACACCTATAGAGGTCCATAGCTTTTTTGAGTTTAGTAGGTTATTATAGAAGATTTGTGGAAGGATTTTTCTCTATTTCTGCACCATTGACGAAGCTAACTCAGAAATCAGTAAAATTTCAGTGGACCGATGCTTGTGAGCGTAGCTTCCAGGAATTGAAAGATAGACTGACTTCAACCCCAGTCCTGATGCTTCCTGAAAGGTCAAAAGGTTATTTTGTTTATTGTGATGCTTCCGGTGTTGGGTTGGGCTGTGTGTTGATGCAACACGGCAGGGTCATAGCCTATGCTTCCAGGCAGTTGAGGAAACATGAGAAAAATTACCCGACCCATGATCTTGAATTAGCCGCGATTATTCATGCACTAAAGATATGGAGACATTATTTGTATGGTGTACATATTGATATTTATACAAATTATAAGAGTCTCTAGTATATCTTCAAGCAGAAGGAGTTGAATTTGCAGCAGAGGCGATGGCTAGAGCTATTGAAGGATTACAATGTGAGTATCTTATATCATCCCGGGAAAGCAAAGGTGGTGGCCGACGCTCTTAGCCGTAAATCCATGGGCAGCTTATGTGATGTTCAGCCAGAAAAGAAGCAATTAGTCCGTGAGCTCCACAAGTTAGCTAGCCTAGGAGTTCGTTTACTGGATTCAACCAACACAGTTCGTGACCCAACTATTTCATTCCTAGATATGGAAGTGAAAAGTCCCCAATATGAAGATCTCCGGTTAAGTCACTAGAAAGATATATTTCTTCAGAAGGAGAAGTCACCATTTGAGATTTCTGCAGATGGAGTTCTCAGGTACCGAGATAGGCTATGTGTTCCAGATGTTTCAGGGCTATGTTGTCAGATTCTGGAAGAAGCTCATTACTCTCGTTATTCTATTCATCCAGGAGCAACAAAGATGTATCACGATCTTAAGTCAATATATTGGTGGGACGGAATGAAGAGAGATATAGCGGAGTTTGTAGCTACAACTGTCACCCGAGAGCGAGCTACAACCAGAGGGCACGACAGAGCGAGAGGCCTTGGGGCTTCTCCAGCCAGGGATAGAGCTTCGGCGGTAGGACAACGCCGAGAGAGATCTCCGTCTCTCGAGCCCGAGGATGTGTCTCCAACTCAGGCACAACCTGAGGTTACCTCTGATTAGGCCATGCATGATACTATGGCCAGAGAATTGCTTCATCTTGATACCCAGCAGGCAGTAGGCAGTGTTACTACACCCGGCGGAGGTTCACAGACTAGGGTTGGGGCGCAGACCCCTGAGCAGGGACCTACGCTGGCAGCACATCCCGCTGCGGCTATGTCTCTTCGCATTGATGTGATACGCACTCCTGGTGATGGGATTAGGCCCATGGAGGGCGCCGTTATGATCGTTTCTAATTAGGACCTTGTTGGGAGATTTAGGAAGTTAGAGTCACTGAGGTTCTCTGGTACTTTGTTTGAGGATGCCTATGAGTTTATTCTTGACATGCATGAGTTGCTGCACTGTATTGGGATAGTGGAGACCCACGGCATTGATTATGTGTCCTACTAGTTCGTGGCAATGCGAAGACGTGGCAGAGGTATTTTGTGGCGTGCAGACCTGAGGGTTCTCCTCCTTTGACTTGGACTCAGTTCTACCGGGCCTTCCTTGAGAAGTATGTGCCCCGGTCTTTGAGAGAGGCGCGTAGGGAGCAGTTTTTACACCTTGAGCAGAGGGGCATGTCTTTGGAGTCCTATGTGACCCGTTTCCTTTATCTGGCCCGTTATTCTACTCTGTTGATCCCTACTGAGGCCGAAGGATCAGGCGCTTTATTGGAGGACTGTGGGCTCTCTACAGATTCTTCGTCTTCAGATGGAGTCTATGGGAGCTTCCTTCCAGTCCATTATCGAGTATGCTTCTATGGTTAAGGGCGCTAAGGCCCCTGCTTTTGGTGGTGGTGATAAGAGGCAACGTCAGACTGGCAGTTTTGGGGGTTCTTGTTCGAGGGGCGTCGGTCAGTTTTTGAGGCCACCTCAGCCCTATTTCGGTCATCCCATGCATTCAGCATTACCGGCTTCCTCTAATGAGCTACCTAGGAAGAAAGCTCTTGAGAGTTCGTTCTCCAGACCAGTGGATAGGGCTGCTTCATCCGGGTCTTTCGCTTCCGTGTTTCAGTATTCAACTCCTCTCACCTGCTTTTTGTGTGGAGAGGTTAGGCATTTTTCCAGGAGATTTCCCCGATCCAAGCGGGATTATCAGCCGCTGAGGACTTCTGTATCATTTGGTGATCGAGATGGGACTTCTCAGAGAGGCGGTGCTCAGTTAGGCCGCGGTACTTCCCATGGTTCTAGAGGTGGGTCCCAGCCAGCTAGAGGTGGTTCCCAGAGTACGAGAGGGGGATCTCAGACTGGGCATGGTGGAGCCCATTGTTACTCATTTTCTGGTAGGCCCGAGGCAGAGGCCTCAGATGCTGTGATCTCAGGTACCATTTCTGTCCGTCATAGAGCAGCATCTGTGTTATTTGATCTTGGATCCACTTATTCATATGTATCTGCATTTCATGTTGTTGGTTGGGATTTGCCTTGTGATTGCATAGATATACCTGTTCATGTGTCTACTTCGATCGGAGATTCTGTGATTGTTGATCTAGTCTACCGGTCTTGTTTGGTTACTTTTATAGGTTATGACACTTGGGTAGATTTGATTATTCTCAATATGGTGGACTTTGATATTATATTGGGTATGTCCTGGCTTTCTCCCTATTATGCAATCTTGGACTGTCACGCCAAGACAGTCACCTTAGTTATGCCGGGCATCCCTAGGATTGGGTGGAGAGGTACTCTTGGCCCCGCTCCAAAGAAGATCATTTCCTTACTTCGGGTGAAGAAGTTAATAAGTAAGGGGTGTTTAGCGTATTTGGCGCATGTTTGGGATACGACTGTTACATCTCCACCTCTTAAATTTATCCCTATTGTGAGTGAGTTCGTGGAGGTATTCCTGTCGGACCTGTCGGGTATGCCACCTGATCGCGACATTGATTTCTGTGTCAATGTGGACCCGAGCACTTATTCCATTTTTATCCCACCATATCGGATGGCACCTGTCCAGTTGAGGGAGCTTAAGGAACAATTGCAGGATTTATTGAGTAAGGGGTTCATTAGACCTAGCGTCTCCCCTTGGGGTGCTCCTGTGTTATTCGTGAAGAAGAAAGATGGGACCATGAGGATGTGTATTGATTACCGCCAGTTGAACAAGGTCACTATTCGGAACAATTGCCCTATGCCTCGTATTGATGACCTGTTTGACCAGCTTTAGGGTGCTTCGATATTTTTGAAGATTGATTTGCGTTTTGGCTATCAGCAGTTGAAGATCAGGGTGGAGGACATTCTGAAGACAGCATTTCGAATGAGATATGGCCACTATGAGTTTCTAGTGATGTCTTTTGGGCTTTACTAATGTCCCTGCTGTATTTATGACCTTAAAGAATGGCATCTTTAGACCGTTTCTTAATTCCTTTATGATTGTGTTCATTGATGACATCTTGGTGTATTCCAAAAGTAGGGAGAAGTATGAGAGCCATCTTCGTATCGTTCTTGGGTTGTTGATGAAACATAGCTTGTTTGCTAAATTTTCTAAGTGTGAGTTCTGGTTGGAGTCTGTAGCATTCTTGGGCCATGTGCTGTCCAAGTAGGGGATTATGGTTGATCCCCAGAAGATTGAGGCTGTGAGGGGTTGGGCGAGGCCCACTACTGTTATGGAGATTCGTAATTTTGTGGGTTTGGCCAGTTATTACCGTCACTTTGTGAAGGGTTTTGCTGCCATTGCTTCATCCTTGACCAGATTGACTCAGAAGGATGTTCCTTTCCAGTGGACGGATGATTGTGAAGGGAGCTTTCAAAAGCTCAAGCTTCTTTTGACTACAGCCCCGATCCTAGCCTTACCTGTGGAAGGTAAGGATTTCGCTGTCTATTGTGATGCCTCGCGTATGGGTTTGGGTGCGGTGTTGATGCAGGAGAGTAGAGTGATAGCTTATGCTTCCCGTCAGTTAAAAGTTCATGAGAAGATTTACCCTACCCATGATTTAGATTTGTTGGCTGTAGTCTTCGCTTTGAAGCTTTGGAGGCATTATTTGTACGGTGTCCATTGTGAGGTTTTCACCGATCACCGTAGCCTCCAGCATGTGGTTACCCAGAGAGATCTAAATTCTAGGCAGCGCCGATGGATGGAGCTCCTGAGGGACTATGACATCTCTATTCTGTATCACCCCAGGAAGACCAATGTAGTGGTTGATGCCTTGAGTCTCAAGGCAGTGAGTATGGGGAGTTTAGCTCGATTGATTGTTTTCGAGCGTCCGCTGGCCATGGAGGTTCAGACTCTGACCAACAGTTTCGTCCGTCTTAATATTTTCGCCCTAGGCCGGATTTTGGCTTATATAGAGGCGAGATCGTCTTTATTGGATCGGATCAGGATTCATCAGTTTAAGGATGCTCAGTTGAGCAAGATCTGAGATAGAGTTTTGAAAGGTCAGGCCAAGGAGGCCGTGATTGATTTTGAGGGCATTATGAGGATTAGAGGACACGCGTGCATTCCTCGTGTTGGTGGTTTAGTTCAGTTGATCTTATCTGAGGCTCATAGCTCTCGCTATTCCATTCATCTGGGGGTCACTAAGATGTATTGTGATTTGAGACAGCACTATTAGTGGCGTCGGATGAAGAGAGATATAGTTGACTTTGTGGCCAAGTGTGGGAAATGTCAACAGGTTAAGTATAAGCACCAGCGACCCAGTCGGGTTCTTCAGAGGATGCCCATTCCCTAGTGGAAGTGGGAGAGGATTAACATGGATTTAGTCACGGGTCTTCCGAAGACCCTTGGCAAGTTTGACTGTATTTGGGTAATAGTGGATCGGTTGACTAAGTTCGCTCACTTTGTTCCAGTTCAGGTTTCCTATACCGCGGAGAAGTAAGCTATGATGTATATTCGGGATATTGTGAGATTTCATGAGATCCCTATTTTCATTGTATCTGATCGGAGTACTATCTTCACTTTCCATTTCTGGAAGGCATTTCATGAGGAGTTAGGTACCCGATTGGATCTCGGACACGCCTTTTCATCCCGGACCGATGGCCGGTCCGAGCGGACATTCATTCAGTGCTCAAGGACATGTTGAGAGCGTGTGTTATTGATTTTGGCGGTCATTGGGATCAATACTTGCCCTTGGTGGAGTTTGCGTACAATAACAGTTATCATTCGAGTATTGGTATAGTGCCTTTTGAGGCCTTGTATGGTAGGAGATGTAGATCTCCGATTGGTTGGCCTGATGGGTTCGAGGCTCGACCTTAGAGCACGGATCTACTGAGAGAGTCACTTGATAGAGTGAGAGTTATTCAGACCAAGCTTTTGGCAGCTCAGAGCAAGAAAAAGATGTATGCGGACCGAAAGGTCCGGGATTTGAAGTTTGCTATTGGTGACCAGGTTCTATTGAAGGTTTCACCCATGAAGGGTGTTATAAGGTTTGGTAAGAGGGGCAAGTTGAGCCCCAGGTATATTGGTCCGTTTGAGATTGTGGACTGTATCGGTGATGTAGCTTATGAGTTGGCATTGCCGCCAGGCTTGGCGGGAGTTCATCCGATTTTTCATGTTTCGATGCTGAAGAAGTACCATGTCGATGGTACCTACATTGTCCGTTGGGATTCTATATTTCTTGACGAGAATTTTAATTATGAGGAGGAGCCTATCGCGATCTTAGATAGGCAGGTCCGAAAGTTGAGGTCAAAGGAGATTGCTTCTGTGAAGGTGCAATGGAAGCACCGTCCAATCGAGGAGGCTACTTGGGAGACCGAGACCGACATGCGTAACCGATATCCCCGTTGTTCACTAATTCAGGTATTTCCTTGCTTTCCTTCTTTTCTTCGCTCGAGGACGAGCTACGGTTCAATTGGTATATGATGTAATGACCCGTTTGGTCGTTATAGTCTTTTCGGCATTTCGCCCATTTTCGAGCATTGATTAGCTCACTTTTGACCCGAGAAGACTGTTGACACGCTTCTCGAGATGTCTAGACCGAATTCGGGCAGCTTTTGTGAAATATAGGCTTAAAGTGAAAAATGGTTGACCCAAAGTTGACTTTTGGGTAAACGAACCTTTTTCGAAATTTCATCGATTTTGAGAGGTCCGGATGGTCATTTAGAACTTGTGTGTGTATTTGGTTCGGTTTCGAATGCACTCGGATACATTTCGGGACTTGGGTTGGGAAATTGGAACAAAGGCATTGGAGGTTGACTCGATCAACGAGACCTCCGTTAGGAATTTCGAGGCCACGAGCGCGTTCTTAGCGTATTTTTGTATGGGTCAGTGTGTATGGTTTGTGAGCAGATGGCCTCGAGAATGGCCCTGGATTTCGATTGAAGACTTAAGAAAGTGAGGGGATTCTGGTTCCTGGTGCTCGCTATGGCGGCACCGCAATTTTTTTAACTAGCGGATTTCAGATGGCCTCGGAATGTTAGTTCCGGAATCGTTGTTAGTGCATGGATGCCACGGGTCCCCCAGGGTGGTGCCGGTGAGAACCTCTCGTCGGCAAAGATCCGGGGTCCTGTCTGTCTGTTGGGCAAAGATCCGGGACGGGTGGCACTTAGACTTCACGAGTCACGCTGGGTTGTGCTACCGAGATGTCGATATTTTTGTCCGGAGTACATGTGTACACTGCATTTGCATGGCATTGCATTGCATTCAATCCATTATTGCATTGCATTGTATTATGACTTGATTTGAGATGTTTGGTGTTGTATTGTGATGTTGAATTGGATTGGATATATTCCGACTTGGCACATTTGGGATTAGATGCTTTACATAGATGATGTCGGATAATTGGAATTGATTGCATTATCTTATACTTGCTGGTTTATTTGCTTATCTTCTTTATTATCTGAATTGTGTTAACTATGCTTAGTCGGCTGATGATGCCTAGCAGTGCTATTGTTTGTACAGACCTACAGTAGTGTTGTTTGTACTTACCTACACTTGCTGCATTCTTTTATGAATGCAGAGTATCAGGTCAGATCCACTTCCGTGACGCGTGGCTGATCCTCACTTCAGCTCTATTCTCGAGTTTCCAGGGTGAGTATGGCCGTCCGCTGCCTTGAAGACTTTCTATCTTTATGTCCTATTCTATTCAGAGACAAACATTTTATGTATTAGTATTCCAGATTGTATATTTCCCTTTAGATTCTCTTGTGTTATTCAGACTAGACCCTAGGGGTGTTTATTGTCATTCTGCACTTTCTACTAATCATATATATATATATTTCATTCTTGTGAGACTTACGTATTTGTTCTATTCTGTTGCTTAATTTCATTCTTTTATGTATTTTTTCATTGTTGGGTTGAGGGTTCGCTTACCAGAGTGGGAAGGTAAGTGCCTGCACGACTTAGGAAAAATAGGTCGTGACAATGAACTTCTTCCTGGATTTCCTCTGCATGCTCCATCTGTGTAACATTTGATATCTCCTGTTGGTGGTGCTTTCCATGACACTTTTTTGTAATACAGAACTAGTTTCACTTGTTCTAAGTAATTCACCAAAGCTGGCCATCCAAATGGAATCTGTTGTAGCCTTGGATATTTTACTTTCACTAGTTGCCATATTGTTTTGTGAACCTGATACTCCAGCCTGTTGTTTGTCATTGTCCCTCCATGCTTGATCTTGTTCCTTCTCTTCCATATTTCCCACATAAGTATAGCAAGTATAACAATTAATATGGATTTTAGCTTGGTATGTGCTTCATTCTTCCAACATTTGATGATCAGTTGGCTTAGTTGCAATCTATCTACATTAATACCTACACATGAAAAAATAATCTCCACAACTTTTCGGCTGCATGAAAGGTTAGAAATAGATGAGACATAGTCTCCTGCTTTGGTTCTTGACTACACCAGCATTTGGATGCTAAGCAAACTCCCAAGCTATTAAGAACTTGATCCACTTGTAGCTTATATTTCCAGGCCCTCCATATAAAAAAAGGAAACTTTAAATGGTAGACCTTTAATCCACATGAACCTGTATATCTCCTTACTTTCATCTTTATGCTTGATATAATGCCATGCACTCTTGACAGAAAACTTGCCACTCTGTTCAAGCATCCACCATGTTCTATCCAACTGATCAGTAACCACAAAGGGGTAATGTTCTGTATAATATACTGAACAATATCCTCAGGTAGAAGATCATTCCCATTCTCCTCTTTTACTGAAATGTTTCACCTCAATCTCCTCTTCAGCACTAACTTCTGGTACTACAAAGTACAAAGCACCTAATGAGGTCCAATTATCAAACCAAAAACTAGCATCCCCTTGTTTAACCTGCCACCAAATCTAATATTGCACCAAGTCTCTTACTGTGATCATTTTCCTCCAAATAATGGAAGCACCTTGAGCATGTGCTATGACTGGATGTAGTTTTTTTACAGTACTTGTTTATCATGTATAAAGCCCATAATGAAGGTCTTGTCCTGAGATTCCACCAAGTTTACAAAGCAAAGCATGTAACACATAAAAAATTGATCTAAACCCCAAACCACCTTCTTCCTTTGGTAAGCATACATCCTCCCATTTAACCCAATGCCTGCTTCTGATTTCTGTGTTGTAACTCCAAAAGAACCTAGCAAGCATCCTATGAATATGTATTATAACACCAATGGGAGGACTCATTATTGATAAGAGATGTATTAACATACTTTGCAGGACATTAGTGATCAATACTGCTCTTCAACTATAAGACAACAATTTCCCTTGCACAAGATTAAATCATGTTCCCAATCTTCTTTAGAATTCCATCATAATAAGCAATTTTATCGTCACGACCCAGCCGGAGGGCCATGACAGGCACCCGGAGCTAACTCACCCGGGCACCCCTCATCATACTTTCACAGCATAACTAGGTGAGTCGCATGGCTAACTCGCAGTTTTTGTGCATCAATAATACAATCTTATCGGGCAAGAACACTTTTATATCAACATCATCAACTATGCCCATATACATATGCATAAGCCGACGAGGCTAACAAAATGATATACGAAATATGAGCCGACAAGGCTAAGAGACATCTAGCTATACACAACTGTCTACGAGCCTCTAAAGAGAGTATGTAACATCATAAAGACGGGACAGGGCCCCGCCATGCCCATATATATACACAAAAGAATAGTACCAACAGCTGCAGCTCCGAATCAAATGGAGCTCCTCTAAGCAGTCTCTGGATAATCAGTCTAAGGATCAAGTCTATCTCCCTGTCCACCTGCGGGCATGACGCAACGTCCATAAACAAAATGACGTCAGTATGAACAATGTACTGAGTATGTAAGGCATAATCAATAACATAATATAAACATGAAAGATAACGTAAGATAGAAGAGTCATGGGATAGTAGAGTCATTTATACCTCTAGCGACGTTTATCATATTTACTTACCCGTTTCTAATGGGAACCTTCTATGACATACACATACATATATAGTAGTACCATACCCGACCATGTGAGTTCGGTGTCTTACATACTCGACCATAACAAGGCTCGGTGTTATGCATACCCGGCCCTACCAAGGCTTCGGTGTTATCCGTACCCAACTGCAGTGGTGCGTGCACAACATACATCATACCCGGGCACATAAGCTCGATGTTACATACTGGCCATACATATATACATACAGACCTAGGAGTACTTACATAGCATCAACATCATCATCATCCATATATTTTTCTTTAGAGGGTCAACTATCATAGAATGAGACCAATGTTATCATGAGGATATCAAGAACTATGAGCTTTTGTGATTCTAGGAATAAAATCATCATGGAAGACATTATGGATTTCACATGAAGGTATACGACAAATAGGAACATGTCTTAAAAAGAAGGGTTTGCCTACATACCTTTATGTTTTCTTAACTACTTAACATTCACCTCCAAAGCTTGAGAAATCTACATTTAAAAGGATTCATACCAAGGTTAAGCCTTAAAGACACTCTTAAGTTCAAACTAGAATAATTCATGAGCTAACGAAAATTAGGCAGCATTTCCCCTATTTCATCCATTTCTACCAAATTGCAAAACAACTCCCAAACAACAATAACATTATTAACAATACCAAAATCAAGAGGCTTCATTCAAGTTAAGTATCGCCCAATCCTCAAAACTTCCTTTCGAGGCCACTCATAACAAGAGCTACAACACAACACCATATTCACTTACATAAAATACTTCCTCAACATCATAAGTACCACCCACAACTAGATTATACTCATAGCATGCTAAGAATCATAACCCAAGTTAATTCACTACTCAACAATCATTAAATCTATATTTGAGCTTCATCTTCTACTTTCTTCCCTCACCCAAGTTATTCAACAACCAAGAATGCTTAACAACATGAAATAGACATGAAAACTAACCTTTTATCTCATAGGAATGAGATTTGGAAGTTACCAACTTGAGTGAAACCCTAACTTCAACACCCAAGGAATTCTTGAATCCTACATCCCTAGTGAGTCTCCCAACACTTGGATATCTTGATTCTTGCTATTTGATCTTTGATATCTCTTGGGTTTGAGTGGAATATGCTTGGAAGATTATTCTAGAGCTTTTAAGAGTTTGGGGAAAGTGGGAAATGAAAAAAAAAAAAAGAACAAAAGTCATCCATATATAAAAAAAGAAAACTGGCCCGACCCGATTATACGACCATTTATGCGGTCCGTATAAATGGACCGTATAATCCCACCAGTGGTTTACCCTTCTCTGGAATGGTTCTACAGACCATTATACGGGCCGTATAAATTATACAATGCGTATAAATGGCCGTACAATCCATATTTTCCTGAAATTTATTCTCGTCGATTAATTCAACCTCCAATCCTTATGGAACCTTATTAGAACCTGCATAACACTTGATTAATCATCTAAGGGGCCCTATATCTCCCCCTCAAGACATTACTAAACAAATTATAGCTCGATTGTTTCAAAACCTTCCCAAACATGACCTACATTTCACTTCCTTCGACGAACTTAGTTTCACCGATTCATATGACTTCAAAATATTATGGTGCACCCTTAAAGTGCTCAAATACTCTCCTTAATCTCATAAGGACTTCATGTTAACCTTAAGCTCGCGTTAGTCTACTCACAACGCAACAAGCCAAAATCTCCGAGATGTAACACTTATTTCTCCCATAGTATATTGGACATCCAAGATATGTCAAAGGAAAAAATCCCTTTATGATCTTAGTAATGTCCAAGATAATTCTGATCATTTAAGAAGAAACAATTATGATGCACATAAAAAGCACTTTTGTTCAAATCAACCAGCTGACTAGAACAGTCTTCATACTCTTTGACGGTCTTCATCATCAACTTTATTGACTTTTTTTTGCAGATAAGAACAAAATGGTATCATTTGCATATGACAGATGATTGATAAGAGGACTCCGTTTAGGCATGCCATAAGGTCTGAATTCTAATTTCTCCAACAAATCATTGAGACTTCTAGATAAAACTTCTGCCGAGATGATAAATAATGTAGGCGAGAGTGGGTCTCCTTGTTTAACACCTCTAGAAGATCTGAAAAAACCATGTGATTGCCCATTTATTAGCACTGAGTACCAATTGTTGGATACCAATCTGAACATCATATCAATAGTAATCTTACTGAATCTAAAGCTTCTAAGAACTTTTGTTAGGAACAACCATGAGACTCTATCATAAGCTTTCATCATATCTAACTTAACAACCATGTTAACTGATTTAGTTCTCCTAGCAATGTCTCTCACAATCTCCTGAGTTAATAGAACATTCTCCACAATGCTTTTACCCTTCACAAAACCAGCTTGATTCTGAGATATTAACAGAGGCAGAAGTTGAACCAACCTGTCATGCAGCAGTCTTGAAATAATCTTGTTACTGAAATTACTCAAGCTTATTAGTCTAAGATTAGAAAAAGTTTCTACATTGTCCTTTTTTGGCAAAAGCACCAAGTTTGTGTGTGTAATGAACTTAGGAAGCTCATTTCCAACAAAGAAAGCCCTTACCATGTTTACAATATCATCCTTAACTATATCCCAGCAAGTTTGAAAAAATAGTCCAGTGAAACCATCAGGTCCACTTGCACTGTGTCCATTCAACCCAAAAACTGCTGCTTTAACTTCTTCTTCACTTGGCAGTTCCACCAATTTCTGATTATGATCACTAGTGATTATTTTAGGAATATGCTTCAAAAGATCAAAATCTGTAGAAGTCGCGTCTGCAGAAAACTATCTACTATAGAATCTCAGTACCTCTTCTGCGATTTCATGCTTTGAGGTTAACCACTCACTATTCTCATTTTGTATATATTTCAATCTAAGCTTCTTCCTTCTGCCATTCACATAAGAATGAAAGAACTTTGTGTTCCTCTATCCTTCTGCAAACCATTTCAAACTAGCATTATGTTTCTAATATTCCTTCTCTAAGTGAAGATATTTATTGAGTTCTGCCTGCACCTTATGTAGTATAGCCCTATTTTGTGTAGAAGGATCAACTTCAAATTGTGCTTCATGAGCCATAATCACCTCTTCAAGTGAAGCCACTTTCTGAAAAATATTTCCATAAGTTGTCTTACTCCATTCAACCATTGCTTTCTTCAACTATTTGAGCTTATGTTGGAAGATTATGAAAGGATTTCCTGCAAAATCAGCACTCCAGTGTTCTTGTACAACATTCTTGAATGAATCATGTTGTACCCAAAAATTCAGAAACTTGAAATTTTTTATGATCCTTTCACTTGCTGTAGAAACTTACAACCCAAGAGGAGCATGATCTGAACCCTTTTTAATCAGATGAGTCCCTGTCATTTGAGGAAAATGATCCACCAACTTCTGACTACAAAGAATTCTATCCAATCTCTTGAAATAGTTGCCTCCTCTACTTTACCATTCCACCATGTAAAAGTACAACCTGTTACACCTCGATTTTTTTTTTGCGACGTTTGCGTTGCAAGTAAACTAAAGTAGCTCGGAGAGGTCATGGAACTCTTATAAGGTTAATGAATACTCTTAAAAAGTGTTAATCAAGTGTCTAAAGGTTCAGGGACCAAGCAAATCGAAGAAAATAAGTTTGACGAAAATTTGAAAAAAGTTGGCAAAATTTTGGACAGAAATTTTGGGTCAAATTTGGAGGGGTATATCTCCTAGTATGTTAGGATTTTTGAAGTGAAACAAAATCCTAAATTAAAGTTCAGGAAGTCTAGTTTCCAACGCACAAACTGCTCGTCAAAACGATATCGGAGTAGGGAGTTATGGCCATTTTAAGATAATCCATCCAAGCTGCCAAATGGCTTCCGCGGGTCTCACTTGGGAAAGTCGGTGAAACCGACTTATAAGGGGTATAAAAAAACCATCAACCCCATTTTTTCATCATTCTAAACTCTCATGAGTTCTATAAATCTCCCAACACATCCCTAAACACTTATAGCACATTAAATCAAGAATTTAACAAGATTATGCCAAACTAGTCCAAAAAAAGTGATTGTTCTTGCTTCTACTTGATGTTGTGGTGAGTTTGGTCTTGAAGAAAGTTGGTGTGCCTAAAGTTCTTCAAGTATAAGGTATGTTCTTCATCCTATCTCTTATGTTGAGTTAATTTGAAGGTTTAGCAAGTCTTAAGTGAAAATAGTTATGGAGGAAAGGTCATAAAGTGTTGTGTTGTAGTTGTAGAGTTATGGACTGTTTTGAGCATGTTGCGGCCATGTGGTTGGGCTAATTTCCATGTATATGGATAGTATCTAATGTTGTTGGTGTGTTGATGAAATTATACTCCTTGATTGGGAAGAAAGGAAGTGTATATTGTTGTTGTATGTTGAAAAACATCGCATGGGATGTTTTATGGAATATTTTGGTATTGATGATGATGTTGTTGATATTAGTATTGCTATTTTTGTTGTTTTATTGGTATTTTGATTTCGAGCTAGGGATATAAACAGGAAAAATACTGCCCGAATTTTTGCAAATTCTAAAGCGGTTTAATTTGAAGGCTTAAGATAAGAATGTGACGATAAGCCTAACAATAATATGAATTCTCTTGAATGTAAGATCTACGAGCTTGGGAGGATAAGCGTTAAATAGTTAAGTTTAAGGCGACCGAAAAGGTATGTTAAGGCTAGTCCCTTTCTTTCAAAAGGCATGATTCCTATGTTATGATTCCATATATGTTTCCACAACCTTCTTACTTCCAAAAGTTAGAAGTTCATGATTCTCAAAAGCTTCTTATGATACTAAAGGTGAGATGTTTTCTATGATGAACATGATGATGATGATTCTAATTCTAGAAATTCCAAAGCTTATGATTTTAATGCTATTATGAGATTATTGAGCTTATTCATGATTTTCTCGATTTTATTCATTGTTGTTGATCTCACCTTATAATAATTGTTCCTTCAATGTGATATATAGCGATGATGATTGTCCTATAATATAAATCGGAGGTTACCGACTTTACGTCACTCCGATAAAGTAGTAGCTTTATTTGAGCTCTCATGCATGCTATGAATATAATATATGTCTACAGCTAATTTATGATATTACTGAGTCCTATTGTTTCACCTTACTTATGCATTGCCCTTATTCTTATTCTTTAGGCATATATATATATATATATATATATATATATATATATATATATATATAAGGCACATTTGACAGGGGCTGATGATGTGGCCTTTATTGTGATGATTATATATAAGGCACATTTGATGTGGGGTGATGATGTGGCCTTTATTGTGACGTTTATATATAAGGCACATTTGAGTGGGTGACGATGTGGCCTTTGTTGTGACGTTTATATATAAGGCACATTTGACAGGGGGTGACGATGTGGCCTTTGTTGTGGTGTTATGTAAACATATATGAGGCACATTTGACAGGGGGTGACGATGTGGCCTATGTTGTAGCATTTCTATAGATTATGTGTTTTCCTGATATATAGCCATACTGATTCATTTAGTTTCACATATTCACTGGCATGTCTCAGATGTCTTCCATGATTTTATGTACATGTTGATTTTATGCCTTAGATACTCAGTACATTATTCGTACTGACTCCTCTATTGCTTTGGGGTCGCGTTCATGCCCGCAGGTTCAGATAAGCAGAGAGGCGGTCCAGCTCGGTAGGTATTCCCCCACAGTAGTCAGTGCGCTCCATTCAGTCCGGGGCTGCAGTTCGCTTTTGGTATGCTATTTTGATTTGTAAATATATGGGTATGACAAGAGCCCTGTCCCGTCCTCTTTACAAATGCCTTGTACTCCATTAGAAGTCTGTAGACAAATATATGTGGTTGGAATGTTATGTAGCCATGACGGGTCTTATTTTGTTGTACAGTATGTATAGCGACCTAGTCAGCCTGCGCTATTATTTTTTAGTATAAATGCATATATATATATATATATATATATATATATATATATATATATATATATATATATATATATATATATATATATACGGATGGTTATGAGTTCTTCATACAGAGTCAAGATGTCATTCTTTCAGGTCAGTATAGTTCTGATATGAGTCGTATACGGGCCACCATATTGTTCAGTAATCCCAGGTACTAGAAGATGGGTACTTGGTCATCTGGGGTCAGGCGCTCGTCATGAATCGTTGGTTTGGGTCGTGACACTACCAATATATCCCATGTCATACAGTCCACATGCAGAAATGCAATGTGCAAAAACTTCTGTTTCTTGTAAATACACTAGCAGACCCCCTAGTTTTCTTCATCAGAAAGAACCATATCGAAATCACCTCCAACAAGCCAGGTTAGTTGATATACAAATGCTAACTGATTCAAAGACTCCCATAGATCCCTTCTTTCAACTGCATCACAAGAAGCATATACTACAGTAACTAAGAATTCCAAGCCATTATGCTGATGAACCAGTTTTACAGTGAGATGTTGAGCATGATCTACTATAGTAGTAACCACGAATTCTTCTATGACAAAAACCATATCTTTCCTGTGCAATTGGCAATAGCAAAATGATGCCCGATTCTTCTTCTAAACATGTCTAAACCTGATGAATCCTGAAAGAATTCCATCAAGCCTATAAAGCAATAATGATGTCTTCTATTAAGATTAGTCAATATCTCAAAATCTTGTTGAGAATTGACTGATCTAATATTCCACAATAAAGCATTGCTCATCATTTATGACTTGATTTATAGGCTGTAAGACTCTTAGATAATGGTCTGATGGGAAGAGCTTTCTCTTTATTGTTCTTCCCAGCCTTGGCTTTGACACTACTCTTCAAATTGTTGATCTATTTTGGTGACAAATCTGCTTCTTTTGAAATATGCATGATATTCAAATTCATATTCTTCTGATCCTGAACTTGTTGTATCTCAGAACTGCTACCCTTACCATTATCAACTTCTGCACATGTTTGCTTCTGTATTATATCAGGTGGTTCCATATTTCCTTGTTCTGCAGTATTCACCTCTTTTAAAAACCCTTCCTCACTTGATTTTGCATTATCATTATCTTTACTGTACATGTCTCCTTCCTTAGAAATATAATCTGGTGAAACATCAGACAATTTCTGTTATGCAGCATCCACTTCTTCATTGTTTGCCTTGATAACTTTGGGTATAGTATCAACATTTCCATCATTTGTTTGATCACTGGGCTTCCCTTCTTTGGATGCTTCCTTCTCTAAGGTCAATGTAGTCAATTCCATCTCTTTTTCATCTTTGGATGTAGCATGCTCATTATTGGCTTGATCTTGGACTTCTACTACCTCTTGTATTGCCTCCTTATCTTTGACCATCTGTCCCTTCTGAACCTGCTCCTTCCTAACTCCATCCTCAATATGCTTGTATGAAGAGTTTTCACCAAAATATTCTTCCACCTATGCCTTTATACTTTCATGTTCATTCTCCTTATCACTCAAAGCAGCAAATAAGTTATTGGTTTGTATGTTGTCTTTCTTGTTGTCCTTTTTGGGTGATTTTGCTATATTATCCATTTATTCCCCTTGTTTATCCTTCCCATTAGCTTTTTTGAAAACTCTGCCATCCTTAATGACATTCCATCCATTATAGTTCATGCTATGATCAGAATTCTTTCCTGCTACTTGTTCCTTGCCCTGTGAAGGTTTTGATTGTTTTTTATTTCCAACACCTTTACCATATGACACATTCTTCCCTGATTCAATTCCTTCCCGTTTTTCTTTCTTTTCTTCGTCTTCTTCTTAGAGTTGCTTCAATTCTGGATGCAAAACAAAGCATTCCTTCTCATTATGACCCTAAAGCTTGCATGATTTATAATACTTAGGCACTAAGAAACAACCACTCCAGTACTGTTTTTTTTTCATACCCACATTAATTCTCTTTGGGAATTTCCTCAACAGATCTACTTGAACCTTCACCTTTGTACAACTTGGTTGAGATCTGTTCTTAGTAGCCATATGCATATGAAGTGGCTTTCCTACAGTCTTTGCCATTATAAGGAATGATTCTTTGACAAAAAAATTCGGACAGCACGTAAATGATCTGCATGCTCTGTCTCTGATCGAGAGTATGCCAGAATATCATCGATAAACACAATCACGAAAAGATCTAGGAAGGGCTTGAATACACTGTTCATCAAATCCATAAATACTACAGTGGCATTAGTCAACGCAAATGACATTACACGAAATTCGAAGTGACCATATCTAGTTTTGAAAGCCGTTTTCAGAATGCCTTTCTCTTTAACCCTCACTTGGTGATACCCTGATCTCAAATCTATCTTTGAGAAACATCTGACACTGAGCAAATAAATCATCAATTCTCAAGAGTGGATACTTATTCTTTATCGTCAGCTTATTCAACTGCTTGTAATCAATACACATTCTCAAGGAGCCATCTTTCTTCCTCACAAATAACATTAGTGCTCCCCACGATGACGTACTCGGCCTGATAAAGCCTTTCTCAAGAAAGCCCTTCAACTGCTCCTTCAATTCCCTCAACTCAGCAGGCGCCGTCCTATAAGGAAGAATAGATATAAGCTGAGTATTTGACAATACGTCGATAGCAAAGTCGATCTCCCGCTCTGGCGGAAGACCTGAAAGTTCGTCCGAAAATACATATGGAAACTCATTAACTACTAGAACAGACTGAAGAGTCGATGGCTTTGCTTCTGTATCTTGAACTCGGACTATATGATAAATACAAACTTTGGCAATCATCTTCCTTACCTTGAGATAGGAAATAAACCTACCTTTCGGCGATGCTGCATTACCTTTCCACTCTAAAACTGGCTCTCCTAGAAACTGAAATCGAACCATCTTCGTTCTACAATCAACATTAGCATAAGAACCCAACCAATCCATACCCATAATGACATCAAAGTCTACCATATCTAACTCAATCAAATTTGCTATAGTATTATGATTACAAACTATAACTACACAACCTCTGTATACCTATCTAGCTATCATGGGATCACCAACGGGTGTAGACACCTGAAAATGTTTAATCGACTTGGGTTTCACTCCAAACTAACCAGCAATAAAAGGAGTAACATACAACAACGTAGAACCTGGATCTATCAACGCATATACATCATGGAAAGATATTGATAGTATACCTGTAACAACATCAGGCGAAGACTCGAGAACCTGTTGACTAGCCAATGCATAAATGCGATTTTGAGGACCGTTTGAGCTAGACGCTCCCCTTTGCCTTCTTACTGCGGCTGCCGACGCATCGAGCCTTGCCCGGGAGGCGTGCGATGATGACGAACCGGTGGCGATCACCGGCCTGAACTATACCTCTACCACTTCTTGATGGACACTCACGCATAATATAGCCTGGCTAATCGTAAGCATAACAAACATCTAAACCCAAGCGGCACTGCCCATCATGTAACTCACCACATTAAGTGCATCGTGGTAAAGGTGATCTCATTTGGCCTGACTCATCTCTATACCAAGAACCTGAGTCTCTGGAACCTTGACCTAGTCCTGAATAAATAGATCGATCAAATGTCTGACCTATAAACTGCGGAGGCGCACTAGCCGCTGAATGGACTGAATGCCTAGGATACTGGTGCCTCTGACCACCTTTGAACTCACTGACAGAACTTGAAGATCTAGCTCTCTTAGTCTAACCCCTATCATGCTCACGCTCGGCCCTCCGCTGCTTCTTACGCTCCTAAAGGTTCTGAGCGTACGCCTGAATGCAGAAAATGTCCATACCTCTCTGAAGCGAGGTCGTCGACCGGATACGAGACATTATAAGGTCGGGACAGGGCCCCGCTATACCTATATATACACAAAAGAAATATATCAAGCTAGAATGCAGCTCCTCAACAAGTGGAGTGCTCCAGTACAAGTGCTGAAAAGGCAACCTAAGGGTGTGAACCGTCTCGTTCTACCTGAACCTGCGGGCATAAAACGTAGTCTACAACAAAAGGACGTCAGTACAAATAATGTACCAAGTATGTAAGGCATGAAGAACAACATAATAAAGACATGAATGTAACATGAGATAAAAGAAAGTCAACCTGTACATCTGAGTGCCTGCGAGGGCATATGACATACATGCTATCTTTTAAAACATATATATATATATATATATATATATATATATATATATATATATATATATATATATATATATATATTCAAGATTATTAACACTAAAGTTAAGTCGTTGAAATACTTATAAGGTCAAGTTAAACTAGTAGGTGAGTTAACGGAATTCGATAGCATTTCCCTTATATTATCTACTTCCACCCAACTCCAAAACATCAATAACAACACAACAACAACATAGCCAAGAGGTTCCATTCAAACTAGGCTCAAATCAGTCCATGACTTCCTTTCAAATTCAGTCCATACCTAATAAATTCGACACAACACCTTATGACCTTTCCACTATGATTCTTGTCACTTTTAAGACTTGTTAAACTTGTAAATCAACTCAACATAAGAGATAGAATGAAGAACATACCTTATAGCTTGAAGAAATTCAGCCCACAATACTTACTTCAAGACTAAGTTACCACAACTTCAACTAGAAGCAAGAACAAACACCTTTGATGAACTAGTTGAGGTTTTAAAGCTTGATCTTCTCTTGTAATGATTTGAGATGATTATGGATGACTTGAGAGAGCTTAAATGGTCACTAGGGTTCTGTTTTTGTGTAAATGAGCCCCAAGTCGTGGCAATAAATTTATAAGCCAAGGACAATTTTCCACCGCCACAATTTCACGGACCACAAACTTTTCATAGACCGTGAAATGGTCCGTGGAACACTTCCAGTGAGCCACCAAGTTTCCACCCATTCCACGGTGGCCAACCAAAATTTTCACGATCCGTGAAATGATTCACGGTCCGTGGAAATGGCCGTGGAATGGTGCTAATCTGATTTTTTGACGAGACATACTCTTTCCGATTCGTTTGACGTCTAACCTTCGTACTCTTTTCCAAACATGTCTAATAACTTATATAACTCCGAGATGCACCCATAGGCCTCAGACACAACTTCCCAAATGATTCCTAATACGAGCTTATGGCAAACGACTTAAGATGAAACTTTAATGTACGTGAAAGACGAGATGTAACAATAGCTTCTCCTGAATGATCATATTTTGCACTTCTTCTTCGTCCCATACTATAGTTGGTTCTCCATGCACAACATTAATTCTTTGATAGGGATAGGGTTTTTAGGTATTGGCGTGGATTAAGGCATAAGAGTTCTAAGTAGTTGGTTTCGTGGGTGGTGGTTCACCTCCAGGAAGAGGTGGCCAGCCTCCGCCATGGCTGTCGCCAGCGGCAGACTAGGTTTAGGGTTTATAATAGGGTTAGGGTTTGCTTGTTTTTTAGAAAAAAATAATAATAAAAGTTTCAACAAAATACAAAATTAATATACAATATATCAGCAAAATATTTTAAAACAATCCATGGTGGTTGGTGGTGGTGGTGATGAATAGGATGGTGGTAGTAGGTCTCGACTGGGGATGGTATCGACTAATGGTGGATACTAAATAAATGAGGACTTAGTTTCGTTTGGACAACTATTTTCTTTATAGGAGCAATATATATCATTTATCATATACTATTCTAAATGTGGGAAGTCTATAAAAATGTTAACTATAAATGTCTTGGAATTTAAAAGTGGGAAAAGGACACTACGTGACACATTGAAAATAAATAAGACAAATTTTAGCATTTTTTTGTATAAATTACCCGAAATATACTTCTTCTCAAAATAAATACAAAATTAGCCACTCGAAGCTTTGACAGACGTTCTCCTCACGGAGACTCTATGATAGTCTTTTCTGGCAAATTCCTCGCCATCATTGTTTTCTCTGGCTGACCACTCCCCCTTTTCCCATTCTACTTTTCCCTTTCTATTTCCCTTCACTCATGAGTATACCCATGAAAACACATCAAAAGTTATACATCAGATCTACAAAAAAATTGTTGTTTCCTTTTATATTGGCGTTGCAAATCCATGTGGAAACTTTTTTTTGTGACAAGTCGATCATCGTCGAAATGGACATCATCGTGGTCAAAATCAGCAATGGCAGAGATGCTATTGGCTTCGGTTTGACGACGTGATTTCGCCGGAGTTCATATAAACAACATGAAATCTCAGATCTATGGTCATTTTGTACAAATCTGGCCGAATAAAAAATTTCGGCAATCTCCATTTTTTCATCGATAATATTTGCTTATGTGTAAATAGTGTATAATAATTGTACAATATATGTATCATTAGTTGGTATGCATTATTCGTGTCACGGCCCAAATAGCCGGTCGTGGTGGCACCTACACTATTCCCTATAGTAGGCGTACCATTTCCCAAGTCAATTACCTCTTTTTAGAAAACAAGTGCGGAACTAAAATAATTAGGAGCATAACCTAATCATAGTGACAATTCAAGTAACGAATAAGACTTTTATAAATACATTTCCTAAAATCTAATCTTACACAGTACAAGAGCTTCTACAATGACTTACAAGAATAGAAAAGACATACAGACTCCAAATGTAAACACTGTCTATAGGAGTAGAGCAGACAGGGCATATAGGAAGAGACTTCGGGAAGCAAAACCAGCTCGTGGATCTCCTAGAACATCTTTGTGGAAATCCTCAGATTTTACCCCGATACCTCGAACATTTACATGGAACACCTCTAAATCCCGAAAAAGATGTAGCAAGAGTAGTATCAGTACAACACACGTACTGGTAAGTATCATAGGCCGACTAAGATTAGTTAACGCATATGAAATATAGAAATCAACAAGTGAACAGATAGGACAATCCACAACAATCAACAGGCACAAAATATCTCAACATCATCAAGTCATAGCCGAGGTTAAGCTTCTATTCCACAAATCCGCCAAATTCTAAGAAATACCCCATCCATAGATCACAACACATGTACCACTAATCAAGAAACCAATAAGATAATATAAGATGCGATAATGCGAGATGCAATGCAATGGTCAATAACTCAAATCTGTACACACATACAATAAGCATTTGTCGCTTCAAAAGGCATGACGCATGGGGGACCCGCGACGTCCATGTACTAGCCACCCCGGATGGACTACAGGTCGGGGCTCGATCAACATATCCGGTACAAACCTCAGATCATAGCAATAATCATTTGTTACTTCCACCTTTCTCTTTCTTTCCAATTCAAAATTGTTCCCATAACCCTTTCATCATGTATGAATGCAAGAATGAGGGATCACATGTAATCAATGCCGGTGAATATGATATGGATTTCACAAACATCATAAAGCCAATTCAATCCTTATACGAATTATCAAAACTACCATGCAAACGTATCTAATAATCAATCCAATCACAACAAATAGAACAAACACATCCTACATCATCACAACCATGTAGTCAAGTACACCACATGTTAATAATTGCATAAAGAAATGTGACGAGCCCACATAATCAGAAATCATACCAACCTAATAGATTTAACACCACAGCCATGCCCGAAGGCCTATCATGTTTTTCCCATCAACCACTACATAACACATGCGATTCACTAATCAAAGTCTAAGAAGATAAGCCATAACCTACAACAAAGGCCGAACAGGAACCACAAACCTCAAGCCAAAACCTTTCCCTTCCGAATAGCTTCTCAATGATCAAAGTCTAACAATATATTATTCTACATTAAATCCAAGACTAATGATGCCCATATTGCCATAAAATTATTCGAATCGAAAAACAACCTTTAAAAAGGAAATTCGGGCCCACAAAGGCAAAAATAGGAATTTCAAGTTGGAAAACGGTTTATCAAAGCTTAGGAAGTCAAAACCCTAATTATCAACACAAACTAGTCCCTATTTAGCATCAATTTCGTTATTAATCGAAAATCCCCAATTTTTAAGAAAACCCTAATTTTTCATAATCAAATTCTTACATAAAAAGAGAGACTCAAGCTTAGGAGCTAATGCCCCAATGATCCCATGACTATATTCAAGAAGATTTCCAAACAAAACTCATAGAATCGTCACGAGGGTTTATAACCCAATCTTCCCCCACTAAATCCGTAATATTAGCAATATTTCCATACTTAAACTATAAATAACAAACAAGGAGAGTAAAAGAAACTTACCCAAGGAAGAATCACCCCAAAAGCTCCTCAAATTGCCTCATATTTCTTTCTAGGTTTTCAATTTAGTGAGTGAGGCAAATGGTTTCGGATTTGGGAATTTAAGAAATCTGGAAACAACAATTTTCAACTCAGCGAAACCCATGCCCGCAGATGCAAAATCTCCTTTGCGGAGATATATCCGCTGAAGTGGACTCATTAAATGACTTGGCACCTCGTCGATGCAGAAAAACTTCGCAAGTGTGATACCGCGCCTGCAGAAAAATCTTGCAGGTGCGAAATTATCCGACTCGACACAATCTCGCATCTGCGAACCAGGCCTCTCAAAAGAGGGCCCGCAGTCGTGGCCAAACCTCCGTATCAACGACACACCAGTACAACGAAAAATCCTGGTTTTCACTAAGCTCAACCAAGAACCCGACATCCATCTGAGACCTCCCGGATACAAACCAAATATGCATGCCAATGTAAAAACACGCTACGAACTCACATGTGCCCTCAGAATTCCCAACGGAGGTCATCTTGACCCGATCACCCCCAAAAGTCCAAAAACAAATTTCCAACCAAAATTCCCCTGAGTGCCTTGGGAACCGAACCAATCATCCTAACAAGTTATAGACGACCCTCCGGACTTAATGGAATAGGCGAAAATCACAAAAAGGTCTGTTTACCCCAAAGTCAACTATTGGTCAAAGGTCTCACATATTCAACTTAGAACTTCTAATTTCCTCAAAAATTAAACAAGGCTCTAACGAGGCTAGGGGAGGGGTGAACAAGGGTAAAAGGGGCAAAATGCCTAAACGGCCTAACGGATCATTACAATACGCTGATTATATCTTTGTATATATTTATAATACATTTATTATAGACAAGTTATACAACTATGATGCATTTTTTATACAAATACGGTAGAGATACATATTTTATACAATAATGATACAATTTCTATACGTGTGATACATTGATATACATATACAACATTGATATATATTCTATACAACAATGATATAATTTATGTACATATATTGGAATTAGTTTTAAAAGGCTACAAAATGAACTTATTTTTAAAAGGCTAAAATGTCTATTAAGCTTCTTGAGCCATCTGGTTGTCAATAGTGTCACCGAATGGTCATTTATGTCTTTGTCCCTAAAAAAATTTTGCCTTAAATATTTTTTTAAAAGAATGTTACGATGCATGTTTATAAACTATTTACATTTTTGGAATTAACTCCTTAAATGCTAATTCATGTATCTCATTTTTTAACCTTTTTAGAAAAAACTTCATATTTTATGTCTTCTCTTAAATTAGAATGTTAAAATTTTAGATGATTCGTCTTAGTTTAATTGATAAATATAACTGATTTTAAACCACATTGACAAAGAGAGAGATATAAATCTTCACAATTTTAATTTTTTTGATGTGGATTTTATGTAATCTATTGTTGAGTTATTTTTTCTGTGAATGAGAAATGAGGTTTTATTCCCCATGCCTTTTCCGAAAAGGCACATAAAGACACTTAATTTTCCTAACAGACATTTTTGTTGGCTATAAATTCAGAGGACTAGCTAGTCTCAGATTTCATATACCAAGACACTGAAATATGAATTCTTATCTCCTCAAAATTGGTCTCTGCATTTGTTTTCAAAACAAAAATATCGTAGAGTCATGTGATTTGCTCGTCTGTTGAGTTCGCCGAAATTTTGTAATCTGAATTATCCCTATTACAGAATAGTATTCCATTAATCCGAAACCTTGGGCAGTAGTAAGGGGATTAAATTCCTTAATTAAGGACACAAGATAATTGTAGGCTCGAAATTAATTTTTATCTTACGTAATTATTTGTGTACTCATTTTATTTTCTATTTTGGGAGACTAAAATCTTTGTGATTTTTTACTCCAATTTATTACTCGGTTTGAAGATCAAAAACTTCACCGAGTAAACTTGTTTGATTTTTCTTCCGTTTGAAGATATAAAAACTTCGTCATTTATTAAATCTGGTTAAGAAAACAGAAAGATAACAATCTTAAGGAATTTAATTTGATATTAATGTTTAAAGCGAAAATTCGAAATGGAGAATTCGGAAAAGTTATTATGAGTCCACTGGAGTTTTTCAAATTGAACATTTATTGCAAAATGTTTGTGGCTTTCCATTGAATCAAACTTTGCAAACTTGGGGGAAGATCAAATTTCTTTTGCCTTAAGCAACCAAGTTGTAATACTTCAAAAAGTTTAAAAGAACTTCATTGGATGGCAGTATAGAGTTCAACAATAACGTACGATGTCGGCAATTTGTTCTTAATCAAGTAATACTCAACTTTAATGAGGATTTGATCTAGAAATTCGGTCATGACTACGAAGTATGGAAAATTTGATCTCTGGAATCAAGTTCAGGAAGCACATACTTTGTTTCATGCCTATATTAGACGCATCTCTGAACTTCCAAGAAAGAAAGAAAAAAGGTTACCATTTTGACTAGATTTTGATCAAGATCCGCTCAATCAAATGTGAAAAGCAAGTTAGCAAATAGTAATCATGCGATGGACTTGATCGGTACGCTTCATAAGCGTGATTAGTGTGAGTATTTACAAAGTAGCGATTGACATTAAAAAAAAATTCTTGAAACGTGTCGATTACGACTGATAGGGGGGTCAATAGTCTTTTAAAACCGACTTAACTGACCGAGCCAAACAATACCGAACCGATATTTAGATTTCTTTTAACAAAATCGATGATTTTTGTATAAATTTATAACACTACTGAATAATTTGGTAGGTTCTTAATTTTATAAAAATAAACCGTAAAAATACCAAACCGTACCGAATAAATTTATGTGTAAAATATATTTTATATATTAAGTTTTAAACTATGAACTATTAAATATTTTGCCTTGGGCTTGGGCTGATGGAATCGACTACGAGCCGGCAACATACTTAAGACCCAAAGTCCCAACTCCGAAACATATTATACTATTTTTATTGAAACCAAATTAGTTCTAGCATCTCGAATAGTAACTAATAAGCTACAAGGTATTCCAACGATCTTCAGCACCAAGCTATAAGGTATTAGATATGTTTTCTCTCGTATGATTTATGTTTTTGTGATTGGATACTTAATTTTGGTAGACTCAGTTCTTGAGTCCCATCTATATTGATTTCTTCCCCCTCATGTGATCTAAATTATATTGTTTGTCTTTGCTTAACAATGTACACTACCGTAAAATAGGTAATGAATCTCTATTCTTGTCGTCCTTTATGTTTTCTCGATTCATCATTTTTAAACAATAAAAACATCTAGAGAGTTTTTGCAAAGTCTTGCAGAAGTATGCATGGTATCGTGTTTACTAGTGACTTTTACATGATGTTTTAAAAACATACTGAAAATTAACCGAATCGTACCGATACTGAAGAGAAACCGAGATGATGTAATGGTTTCTCAAATATGTAGTTTGATAACATCTTTCAATGCAAACACTATTGTATTGCTTGTATTGATAAAACATGTTTGATATTTTGTTTCTTTAATTTTCTTAAACTATATATATATATATATATATGTCATCGCGTAATTAATTAATGCTCGAGGACTTACACTTCATCCTGTAACCTCCGCCTCACGCCTCACGTAGAGGCGGATCCAAGATTTAAACATTATGGGTTCAACTGTTCAGGATTCTTAGTTGAATCTGTTGTAATTTTTACTATATAAAATAAATTAACCAAAAAGTTGATCTGGTATAAATTTTACAAAATAATCGCCCGAACAGTACTATTGACACCCCTAATGATTGTAATTTTCAGGCCTAACTTGGGAAGGATTATGTTGTGTAACGCCATTATTTGGAGAGAATGAAAAACAACAATATGGGTTTTATTATCTCTCACTTGTTGCGACCCATTTCACAAATCATGATGGCACCTACACTATCCCCCGGTAGGCAAATCATCCCCATATTAATCATCATTTAAAGAAAGATAATGCGGAAGTTAAATACATCAAGAATACTACTAAAGATCCTTAACAATAAACATAAGTGTAGAAAATACTTAGTCTTTGCTACTCCCGCAAAACCTGGTCCAACTTGTACAAGAGCATCTAAATACTTAATACAAGTCTTTGAATACTGAATAATACAGCTGTTTTGAAAGAAACAAAATTGGAAAGTAAGATAGAGGGAGATCCAGGTTTGCTGATAGAACTAATGGCTCACCCTGAAGACTCCAAGGAAACACCTTCAGAATTAGCCATGAGGCCTAGAAATGGAACAACGGTCAGTATCTGCACCCAAAGAAAATGCAACAAGTGTAGTATGAGTACAACCGCTAGTACTCGTAAGTATCATAGGCCGACAATGAAGGGAAACACATATACAGAACGTAAAGATTGGAGCTAATCACTCAATACGTCAATTCAACTTAGCTTCACCAACTATGCCCCTTAGATCGTATTTCACACTAAGACAGGTAAGCACATAGACTAAGACAGGTAAGCTCAAACCACATAAGGAAAATAAGAGACAAATTGATATATGAATGCGTGGATGCAATGCATTGGCCAATATCAAACTTGGTACACACTTGTTTGCGGTCATTCTGTCTAGTCATGACCCATGGGGGACTCGCGAGGTCCATATACTTGTCACTGTACCACCCGAGTTCCTTTCCCTTCGGTTTGTGACCACTCACTGTACCACCGACTTTACCGCCTAATCGTGAGACACTAACTATACCGTCCGACTTTACCCTTGAACCGTGAGACACTCGCTTCACCCGACTTTACCGTCGAATAGTGGGAACAATATTCTTACCTCATTCTGATCCTTATACCATCTCGTATTCTCTCTTTGTCATAATTTATCCAAATGTGCATATAAATGGGAAATGAATGCAAAAGCATAATATCTGATGTCAACAACATTATGAATTACAGGAATGAATATGCATCATCCACTAGTTACACATGTCAGCTCATAAATCCAAAACAATTTTCTTTCACAATTATACGAGATATAGAGCAATGAGATTAACAATTCAATCAAGAAGGTGTAAGTCAAATCCCGGCTATCATAGCCCACATAAACAGTAATCATACCAACTTAAGCAGATTTATCACCACAACCACACCCGAAGGCCAAACATGCTTTCCCCGTCGTTCCAACTACCCAACAATATACCCCAGTAAATACCCACCCAAGTGCTCATCGCAATCACTAAGGTCGGACCCCCAGCATGCCCAATACTCCTTCAATAGTTATAAACTATATATGCCCTCCAATCGGAGTCTAAAGAATAAATCGTAACCTATCTCGAGGCTGAACAGGAGCCACGAACCCTCAAGCCAATGCCATTTCCTTCTGGAATGCTTCCGAACAGTCAAAGTTGATCAAATATGCAGTCTACATTAAAATACGATTCTACAAATATCCATATTGTCATAAAAAGTCAACCCAAAACCCTATCCTAAACCCCGAAGGTCAAAACGATTATTTTTCATGAAATCGAGTTCAACATTGTCAAATTAGTATTGTACAAGGTCACACGAATTCAACAATACCCATATTGCTATACTTTAGTCTAAATCCCAAAAATGAACCCAAAATAACCAACACGAGCCCCAAGGGCAAAACTGGAATTTTAGGATGAAATAGTCAACCCATAGTCTAAATAGTCATAATCCTGATGAAATAGTCAACCCATAGTCTAAATAGTCATAATCCTAAGTTTCATGGAAATCTAATCAAGACTAAGCCTTCAATTCCACTATTTACCCAAAACCCCAATTTATGGAAAACCATTATCCCTATACCTAGAATCATGGATTGAATTGAAAACTAGTAGAGGAAATCATAAAACAAAGCCTAGATGAAAGTCGGAAACTTACCCCATTGAATAATCTTGAAAGTAGAACTTGAAATCACCCAAAATCGAGCTCTAGATCTTTAAATATTTCAAAATGAAGGTCTCTTATCGATTTTCAGGATAAGTCACTGCTCAGTGAAAATCCCTTCGTCGCGATCGTGACAACACAAGACCCGGCCCAAGAATTTGGCCTTCGCGTACGCAATCAGAGACTCATGAACGAGAGGCTTTTCGCCTGGGATGGCCTACAAGAATGCAGGCCCCGCGATCACGTACCTCCCTCGCAAACACGAAGAAGAAAACCAGAAATTGGACACCAGAACCGAACTTGGAATAGACACCCGAAACTTACCCGGAACCTCCCGGGCACAAACTAAATATGCAAATTGAGTAAAAATGAAGCTATTAACTTGCTCGCACACTCGGAATTCCCAAAAGAGGTCATCTTGACCCGAGGTTGACCATGGTCAACTTTAAAACCACAAAATCCTAACTTTCCAACCAGTGACCCAAGTCACACCCGAACGCCTCGGGACCAGAACCAAAGGCTCGATTAAGTCAAAAATCACATTCTAGACTTGATGGAATCGACGAAACTCCCAAAATGATGCCAATGTTGACTTTGGTCAAACATCTTCATTTCCTTAACTTAGAAAACTCTAATTTCACTATAACCAATCCAAAACTCACCCGATTATCTCGAGAACTGCACCACCCATCCCCGCAAGTCATAAATATCATAAATAAACTACAAAAAGGGTAATTTGGAGAAAATATGTAAAAATCCTAAAAGCTCAATATGACTAATCGGGTCGTTATATCATCTACCACTTAAACACACGTTCGTCCTCGAATGGTATATAAAAGTACCAAAGTTGCCAAGTAGTCAAAAGGTCTGCATTGTAAACTTCATGCAAGCCTCCACAGGCAAGAATTACGCCAATAGCACCGCTCGTTCACTTTATCAGTCAAAATTTCCTTTAAATTAGCTCGAAGACCCAAATTTTCATTTTTTTTCCATACTCGAAATTTCTTCCACAGTTGATCCTCATATATTTGAACTGACTCTGCTCGAATTTCCTAATTTTGATTATAACCAACCTCTGGACGTAATTGATTGATTCCACAAATTCCATCATTGATATCCCAATCCTTTAGTTGTAGCCACAATCCATTACCAAGTTTGTACTGGTCAAATACCCTAATTCTATTTTTCTCTCTTCCCTGCCTTCGTAGTCGTCGTTGGTACCATGAATCCGTATAGAACATGTCGTCACACACCGCAAGTCTAAATCATGACTCCCTCTCGCTAGAAGAGAATATGTGCTTGTTCTAAGGCAATTCTAAGCATTTCCGTTAAAAACAACCCTTGCCCAAGGCCAATTGCGCTAATTCCAAGTCCATTAGTTTCATTTCATCTAAGCCAAAACTAATGAGTCAAAAACCGTCATCGAATTCTTCTTAAATATCCAAACAACATAATATGCATATCACCTAAATGATTACCTTGTCGTGCCAAATCTATAGAAAATCAACTGATCACTCCAAAGACTTCTCATAACCATTTGTACCTCTTCAATACATCACCAAGTACCAACTTAAACCATTAGAACTATCTAAATAGCTGCCATCAGTAAAATATCATCAAGTCCACTTGCAAACTCCAATAAAGCTCGATAACTCTGTCATACCTCTACTCTGAACCGTAAATCTATCAAATCTTCAAAAATAGACTACTAGAATAACCACAAATCTTCATGGTACTATATATTCATAAGTTACCCGGCATTACATGAACAATTCTTACCCGGTGTAACGTGTGCACCTAAACTGACTCCAAACCCTTCCAAAACCAATTATAGATCTTTCATAAGTTTGTCGTGACTAACTTCAATCCTTTACTCATGAATACTCAACCTAGTGCTGTCATTTCCAACTTCAAAAGCTGAATTCTACCAAGGTCATCAACTTAGTACGAAGGAAATATACCTTATGACTTAAATCTTCTTGTTTCTTAGTTCACACCAAAACTCCATAGGGTCCAAATACATTGAATTCTCCTTCTTATACTTTCACTAAACTTGTTCACCACTCCAAGCACTTCAACATAAGGCCTCTGGCCTTATACTCCACCTTTACAACCATTGAATCTTTGATTGTAATACCCTTTTACACTTTTAGCAAATCCAAAAGTACTAATTCTTGCAATCCATGTGCCTTACCATGCACAGTTTCTCCCAAGTCATCCCTATCAGAAATACTCAACTATGCTATCTGGCTAGCAATGCTTCGACGTAGTCTACTATCATGAACATAGTCTCACCTCGAATGTATGACTTTAACTTTCAAACTGGAAAGATTTAAAGATGCTCTCTTATTAATCAACTCTAGCTCATTCATTACAGAATGCTTTGAAATTACCCACCTTGGTATATCACAAGTCTCCTTTCTATCAACCTTATCACGTCAGTCATCTGAACTTTGTACCTCACCAGTCGCCAATCGCAACACCCCTTAGTACTTCGCCATGACACTTAGTCAAATTTTGTAGACGTCTTCCTCCAAGAATACTTAAGAATTACACCCCGTCTGGAAGATGCAAGATAACACCACCATAATTCATACCTGACTTAAGTAATCCTATCGCTTCGAATTCAAATCCTTTGCTTGAAGATGACCTTTGATCCTCTCAAATTGAGAACACAATTGCCTTTACTCTGATTCTTCATTTTTTTAATCCCATTCACAATCACACTCATTATCAACCGAAAATCACTCAAACTCACTCGAGGGATGTATCAAAATATCATAACTCTTGCTGAGTATCTAAGCCCATTCATAGAGATAGTAGTAAGCCACAATCTCGAGGGATGTGCCCATAGCATTCACTTAATAACTAAGTGGTCCTTTAACATCAACACGCTTATATCAAGAATAACTTTTAGCACCAGTCGCAACCTTATCCTGACAACTATGTCAGATACCAATTTTTTTCCTTCTCAATCTCACGAAAGTACATATGTTTAAGATATTCTATGAAGTCTCACTTCACGATGCGCTTTCCACAAAATTCTTCCTTTATGCCCTTATTGTCAACTTCTTTTCTTTATTACACACAATCACAATACGTTTGCCCAATTCGATGGTCATTACCGAACTTACACTTGTCCCCATATACCGACATCTAATACTCAACCGCTGCTGAATCGTCGAGCCGTCATTGGTACACCAGTGTCACACACACCATCATAAAGCCTTAATGAAGTTGAAGTTATTCCCAAACCGATCATGTCATCGAGCAACCCACTATTATCAAGCCATCAAGGCACTTCCGAGGAACCCAACGCTGAAACATGGAGACCCTGTAAACCTCTGAACTATCTTCCCATTTCTCACGAACTCTCGCAATAAACGAGTCTAATCTCTACTCCACACAACAACCGAGTCTAATGGCGACTCTACATAATCGAATCCATCTAGGCCATAACTAGAGACTGAACTAGATCACGTGTCCGAATCAAAATAGCACATCTCGTACCATACCATGAGACGTCATAGATCAACCATTCATATAAGAATTAAGGACGAGTTTCCACCCTCCGTGGGTGATCAAGATGACAAAGTCCATATACCAATTGGAATTGACTAGATACCACTTTGAAGAAAGTAGCACGAAAGAATGAAAGAAAGTGAAGTTTCCTAAATGTCCTATAGCCTCTTGTAGATAAGTACGAAAAAATACCGATCCACGAGACTCTACTAGATACGCTCTTGTATTATAGATCGGGTAACCTAGGGCTCTGATGCCAACTTGTCAAGATCCAATTTAGCTAAGTCGTGCGGGCACCTACCTTTCCCACCTCGGTAGGCGAACCTTTATCCCAACAATCATAAAATCATGAATAAACAAATAAACAAGCGGAAGAGATCAAAATCACGTAAGTCTGACGATACAGATATAGAAGTATGCGGAAGTAAGGAAATACATCAAATCCACCGCAGTCTGGTCTAGCCATACAAGAGCCTCTAACTAAATACTACAAGTCTGAAATTAATAAAATACATCAATAGTCTGAATATGTCTTGGAATATCAAATAAGACATAAATAAAGGAAAAGTCTCCAAGGCGGCGGACATCTCCGTGCTCACCTTGTAAGACTTTAAGCAGCAACTATCGAACGACTATCAGCCACGAGAAGCAGAGGTCGATCTGCACCGGAACTCGCATTCATAAAAAGAATACGGCAAGTGCGAGTCGGTATATATAAATCGGTAGGTATCATAGGCCGACCAAGTTTAACTAGCATATATAAAGTCAATAAAGTAAGATAAACAGGTAAATCAACAAGGTATAGGTCAAATACGAGCCAAAATCCAAGTACACGTCATCACCTATGTTTAGCATCTAAATCCAAATGTGTCAAATCTCAAAATACTCAGTCTGAATCTATATATCACAAGTACATCACAAGAATATCACAATAGAAGCCAAAGTACAATGCAATGCAATAATGTATGAAATGTGAATGTAATGCATATGATGTGTACACATGTACTCTGATGATGGAACATATGATCTCGGTAGCACAACCCAGGGGGACCCGTGAAGTCCATGTACCGAAACTTAACGATTCCGGCAAAGACCTCGGCAACCACTACCGTGCATACGTACTGATACATATGTACTCCGATGATGGAACATCACATCTCGACAGCATAACCCATGGGGGACCCGCGAAGTCCATGTACCTCACGGTTCTGGCAACAACTTCGGTAATCGCTACTTCACTATTTCGGCAACAACCTCGACAATCGCTACACACATCCTCGATCTCAGGTCAACCATCGGACATAGGTCCTCACGTCACTCTCATCCAACTGAGCCCAACTCATAACAGTGTTTTCTCAAGTATCATCAATGTTTCAACAGTATATTATGAAGGATGAGAATACGTGCAATGTATGAGTTCAATGTCAATAATCAAATCGATATCACAAGTACCATGCATGGGCACACCAACAATATCATGGAAAGGCTACAGAATAAGCCATAATAAAACATTATCCTCGTATCAAACGTCAACAAGTAAGATACTACAATATCATGGTCAAGATATATCAATAGTCTCAATATCTACTATCTCCACGTGGCATCAAGCCAATAACAATAGAACAAGATAAGTCAAACACAACAAGGTGGCTAACCCCAATCACACAACAGGGCCCAACCTAAAACAATATCCACCCCAACTTCATACTCGAAGGTTTACATGCTTTCTTCGACAATATCATCTAAATATATGCTTCGCTAAATGAAGACTCACCAAAGGGTAAACCACAAACGACCTAGAAAGCCGAACAGCAAATCTCCAACAGTCAAACCTTGGTCTTTCCCTTTCTTTGTACCACATGATAATGAAAGTCTAATCATATCCGTATATGAAATTAGAATCAAGAAGAAAATACCCAAATAACCATATTCCTAATCAAGTCCCATACCCTAACTCATGGAATGGGGAAAATGAAGGAATTCGAAGGATATCCATAATAGTCTTCGAAGAATTTTGGATCAAAAAGTTAGCTCAAAAACCCATTCCCAGCCTCAAGGGGCAAAATGGTCATTTCATAAGAAAATCGGGCTCAATGAGGTCAAATTATTAATCTAGAAAGTCATACAAATCCAATAGTACTCATATTGACATACATTAAATCCAAACCCAAAAAGTCTCCAAAAATAGGAATCCGGGCCACGAAGGGCAAAATAGAAAATTTAGTTCAAAATCAGTTTACCCATTACTTATGAAGCCTATATACCAAAAATGAGTAAAATCCATCCACTAATTCATGTTTAATTGAAGAAAAACCAAGTTCAAGCCTAGGGTTTCAAATCCCCAATTTACCTCCCTTAATTCAAGAATCTTAGCATGAAAAATCCTACTAAACAGTGGAATTGGAATCTTACCCAAATGATAATTCTTAAAAGAGTCTCGTCAAGTCTCCCAAGATCGAGCTTCTAAGACTGTAAAAAACCCCAAGCAAATAATAAGAAGAAAACGCCTAGCTGTCCGACCCATTTCTGGTGCTATAACGATCCCAAAGCTCGCTTTTGATAATTCCAATAGATTCCTTGCGAAATTTAACTCAAATTAGGCCTTTGAATCACCTCATTTGGCCTTAAAATGAGTGAGATATGGTTGTTTCAAATTTTGGAAGAACACAAAAATTAAAGGACCATTTCAGTGGCCATTTCGTAATTTTCAGCAAAACACACTAGAAAATTCTACACAGCAAATTTTTAGTAAAATGCCAAGATCTCCCTTATAGTATGTCGAAACGCGGCGATTCTTGTCACTACAGTTATGAAATTACGATACAGATCTAACAGTTTAATCGAAACACAAACCAAAGCTCGTTTGCTCATTATGGTACCCTTTTTGCTCAAAACAGTGTCGAAACAAAAAACGAAAACCATACAACCCAAACACACCCGGAACTCATTGGAATCTAACCAAAATTTGTGGACAAGTCCAAAATCATCATACGAACCTGCTCAAACTCTCAAAACATCCAAACGGGACAGTCTTGACCCGATGTTGACCGTGGTCAACTCTAAGTCATAACAAAAGCTAGTTTCTCAACCAACTACCCAAATCACACCCGAACCTCTGGGGAACCGAACAAACGACTTGACTAAGTCATAAATGACATTTTGGACCTGATGGAACTATCGAAATTCGATTACGGGCACGTCTACTCAAAAGTCAACTTTTGGTCAAACTTCTCAAACTTAAGCCTTCAAAATTTCAAAACTTAGATTTTCTTCGTCGATCCTCATCCGATCACCTCGGGAATGGAGTCACCTATCCCTACAAGTCATAAACATCACAACTAACAGAAACAACAAATCTCATATCCAGGTCTAATTTCTTCCCGTGACCATCTTTTCACCATAAATAGGCATATTAGACATTAACCGACTTAATTATCAAAAACAAACCAGACGAACTCTAAAATTAGCCCCCATCAATTTCCACAGATCATAACTAATATTTCAAATCTAGCGGAATCTTCATATTGACAGTCAGAGCACGTTTTCCCAAAGTAAACAATTTATCCAAATAATTGAATGCCGAAATTTCCAAAGTGAAACATTCTCTCGAAGTGAACCAAATGATATTCGTTTGACTTCAAATTTGGCTAGCAAGTCAAAATAATTATGACGGAGCTTCTCGAATAGACAACACACAAACTAGAGCACCGGTTCTCAAAACGACCGACCGAGTCATTATATCAGATACCAATTAAACAATCGTTCGTCCTCAAACGATAAAGAAGAGTACAAAAGCTGACGGCAACCAAGGAATCTTTAAAATAACAATACGGAAGCCTCCACGGCACAAAGTACGCCAAAATCACTGCTCGTTCATCTTATCGGTCAAAATTTTCTCTAACTTAGCTAAAAGGCCCAATTTTTCATATTTCCCACACTCGAAATTTCTTTCACCTATGATCCCCATATAAGAACTGCTTCTGCTGAAATTCTCTAATTCGATATAACCATACCTCTAAACGCGATCGATAGGTCCCACAAACGTACCTCAAAACAACACAACCCTTTAGAAATAGAAACAATCATAGCCCACACTGAACCGGTAAAATATTATGATTCTGCTAACCTTTCTTTCACCCATCTAAAGTCATTCTTCTAACCACGATTTCTTCGAAACACATAAACACAAGCTCGAAACTATGACTTACTCTTGTCAGAATAGAATTCTTGCTTTATCGGAGCAACTCTAAGCAATTCCATCAAATTGATCTTACTCATAGCAGACTTCGCTAGTTTCAAGTCTTCTTAGAGCTTCAAATCACAATACAAAAAAACATACCACTGATGTCACTCGAATTGACTCCAACTTTCCGAAACCAATCACAGTACTATCACACATTTGTGGCGGCCAATTCTAATATTTTTCTCACGTATAATCAATCATGTCTGTCACTCTCAACTCCAAAATCTGAGTCCTACCCAAGTTGTCAACTTAGTATCGAGGACTATACCTTATGATTTCAATCTTCATGTTTCTCAACCTTTACCCGATACACAAATCCGATAGCATCCCGAAATTTTTGACGCAAAACCTATAGCCTCTGATAATACCCCTTTAACCATAGAATATCCCGTTGTAACACCTCGATATGCCATAGTTTTTTCGAAAATATCCAATCTTACAACTGTCGCTCACTCAATTACTCCCAGGTCCTTAATATCCAAAAGCGCTTACCCAAACTGTCCAGTCAATATTACTTGAAATCATATTTAATTACCACGAGTAGGGTCCCACCCCGAAAATATGACTCTAGCCTCACATGATAGGAACTCCACAATCCTTTCTCTTAAAGCATGCTAACTCGTCTATTGTAGAATGTTATGAACTTTTCCAACGGTGTACCACCAAGTCACTTCTTATAAATCTCAACATGTCGGCTCACTGAAATATGCTTATTACTAGCTGTCGATCACGAATCTCACGAAATTTTCCTAAATTTCTATCAGTTCACTTACACCGCCATCGTCTGACCATTACTCGAACCCACTGAGTAGTCTATCACATAACCATAAGTCTTGTACACTAACTGAATCACACCTGGAGATAATAGTAGGCCACAAACTCTATCCATTATATTTTCCTTAACGCTTACCACTCTAAACCGAATACTCTCTAAATCCTACGTATCGCATAACAGTCTTACTAATATCCTCATGAATCTCACTAAAGCGTCCTTGCCCGAATTGCCTCACTCAATTTTCTAAATGTTATCCCGAACTTAACTCAGTTAACCCATCATCGATCTACCATTTCAAGTATCCATGTTTACTAATCCCTTACTCAAATCCTTAACGTTACTAGTCCTCGAAGAATCACCTCTTACCTCAATTATCGAATTTGAATACCTCTAACCACTCGCACGACTATCCCTTTTTATTCAATCCCTAAGCCGAGTAATAACACCACTAGTAGAGAGATCTAGCCAATTTTTACACAATGAATACAAGGTTCCCAACCTTAGTCCACCATTGACCTCTATTAGTCTATGACATAACCCAACATACTAGCTCATCCATAAACTCTCAAGTTCACTCAACACTGTACAATCGCAACCAAGATCTCACATCACTAACTCTTGTTTCAACGATTTCCTTTTTGCCCTTAACTTCGAAGACACCAATCAACCTCATCGGTCATACCCCTTACCTTACATCATGATATAATGTCTCCGCAGTCCAAACACGACTCAAGTACCCATATGTCATTTCAAATCACATTTATTACTATCAACCAACAACCACTCAAATCCACTCGATCCTCTAAACTAATCATCCATCTAAGCCAAACGAACCACAAAAAGATATCAAATATTTCTCCTCAACTATGCCCCTTAGATCATATTTCACACTAAGATAGGTAAGCACGTACACTAAGACAGGTAAGCACAAACCACATAAGGAAAATAAGAGACAAATGGATATATGAATGCGTGGATGCATTGCATTAGCCAATAGCAAACCTAATACACACATGCTAGTAGTCATTTAATCTAGTCATGACCCATGGGGGACTCGAGAGGTCCATATAACTGTCACTGTACCGCCGAGGTCCTTTCCCTTCAGACTGTGATCACTCACTGTACCGCCCTACCGCCGAACTGTGAGAACAATGCTCTTACCTCATTTTGATCCTTATACCATCTTGTATCCTTTCTTTGTCATAACTTATCCAAATGTGCATATAAATGGGAAATGAATGCAAAAGCATACTATCTTTATGTCAACAACATTATAAATTGCAAGAATGAATATGAATCATCACACTAGTTACAAATGTCAGCTCATAAATCCAAATAATTTCCTTTCACAATTATACGAGATATGGAGCGATGAGATAAACAATTCAATCAAGAAGGTATAAATAAAACCCTGGCTATCATAGCCCATATAAACAACAATCATACCAACCTAAGTGGATTTATCACCATAACCACACCCAAAGCCCCAACAAGCTTTCCCCGTCACTCTAACTACCCAACAATATACACCAGCAAATACCCACCCAAGTGCTCTTCGCAATCACTCAGGTGGGACCCCCCATCATGCCCAATACCCCTTCAATATTTATAAACTATATACGCCCTCCAATCGGAGTCTAAAGAATAAATCGTAACCTACCTCAAGGTCGAACAGGAGCCACGAACCCTTAAGCCAACACCATTTCCTTTAAACGTGCTTCCAAACGGTCAAAGTCTATCAAATATGCAGTCTACATTAAAATACGATTCTACAGATATCAATATTGCCATAAAAAGTCAACTCAAAACCTGTCCTAAACCCCGAAGGTCAAAACAGTTATTTTTCATGAAATCGAGTTCAACGTAGTCAAATTAGTGTTGTTCAACACCACACGAATTTAGATGAAAGTTTACCCATAGTCTAAATAGTCATAGTCCAAAAATTCATGGAAATCTAATCATAATTAAGCCTTCAATTCCACTATTTACTCAAAAACCCCAATTTATGGAAAACCTTATCCTCATACCTAGAATCATGGATTGAATTGGAAACTAATAGTGGAAACATGAAACAAAGCCTAGATGAAAGTTAGAAACTTACCCCATTGAAGAATCTTGAAAGTGGACCTTGAAATCACCCAAATCGAGCTCTAAGACTCCAAATATTTGAAAATGACAGTTTCCCATCGTTTCGAGATATGTCACTGCTCGGTGAAAATCCCTTCATCGCAACTGCGACGACACGCGACCCAGCTAAAGAATTTGGCCTTCGCAAACGCGATCACAGACTCGTGAACGTGAGGCATTTTGCCTGGGCCTGCCCAACCCACTTCCTCTTTGATAACATGGGATGGCCCCCATGATCGCGGTACCTCCCTCGTGAACGCGAAGAAGAAAACCAAAAACTGGGCACCAGAAAATTGAACTTGGAATGGATACTGAAACTTAACCGGAACCTCCCGGGCACAAACCAAATATGCAAATTGACTATTTAAATGATGTTACAAACTTGCTAGCGCACTCGAATTCCCAAAAGAGGTCATCTTGACTCGGGGTTGACCATGGTCAACTCCAAAACCTCAAAATGCTAACTTTTCAACCAATGACCCAAATCACACCCGAAAGCCTCGGGACTAGAACCGAAGGCTCGACAAAGTCAAAATCACATTTCAGACCTAATGGGATTGATGAAACTTTCAAAATGACTATCACGCCCCGAACCATGGCCTGGGCATAACACGGTACTCGGTGCCTTGCTGCATGTGATCGAACGAACCACATGGCTTGCTGAATCAACATGGGATATGTACTGATGCGAAATATAAGTTAAAAACATTAAAAGCCTAAATAAAGCATGTGATATCATAATAATACTGAAAATACTTTTAAAACATGAGTATGGAAGTAATCTGAAAACATGATGGTGTAGCCCACAAGGCTAAACATAACTGAATACTGAACATGACACACTGACTAGTCTATGAAACCTTTGACATGAGTCTGAAATACTAAACTGGTGCTGGGACAAGGTCTCAACGTACCTGACTATCTAACATGACACAACTGCCAAAAGTAAAGACAACGCCCAGAAGTAAATGGCATTCACCAGTAGCTGATACGAGAAATCCTAGCGAGTAGATTCGTCGTCCTATAAATCAATGCTTGCATTGTGAAATGCAGGCCCTGAGCAATAGGGACGTAAGTATACTGGAATTGTACTTGTATGTAATGAAACTGAATGAAAGAACTGCAAGTGGGGTGCTTAGGGAATGGGCAGCCCAAATTAATATCATAGATACATGAAGTAATCTAGAACTGCGAGCTGAGCATGAACCTGAATAACATTTGACATGAATATAAAGTAATATGAGAGAAACATTTTTAAGTGTGTGTGTATATATATGTGTGTGTGTGAGAGAGAGAGAGAGCCTTAGTATAACCGACAACATAAAACCACCACGTGAGTACGTGAAATTTGATACCTAGCCCGACCAGCAAAGCAATCCCATACCTTGCCGGGGTATGAGACCTTAACATTACATGAAAGAATCCAATCAATAGTCTAAAGGTATCATCCTAACTGGGTGGAGAAATTCTTACCCTACGTTGGGTGTTTGCACCTTCTCGGTAAACCTATGCTACTCCCAAAATATGAACATGAATATAGGTGGCATCTGAGCCCATGGTTTGTAAAACATGACTTGTAAGCATCACTTGTAAATATGATTTGTAAACATGACTTGTAAATATGATTTGTATGTATAATCTAACATGTATATAGATATATAATATAACTTGTATGAAACATGAAAACATGTAAAATCTATAGAACGAAATAGTATTGATTCATGACCTGTATTTGAGAACCCATGGAATTCAAAACATGAGTATTCGTGGATTACAGACAGATTCATGATAATCGAAATGATATTCATGAATACAATTAATGGAAACATTATTGAGCATAATAACATATAAATATTGACATGTATCTAGGGTTTATCATGAACTGAGACATAATTTTCTAACTCTGAGGAGAAGTCGCATTTTCATGGATTAAACATGGCGTGGGGAAGAACAATGATGTTCCACAGGTGGATAGAAGCCCTACATACCTTAGTTGCTCCAAAACTTGAAGAAAAAGTCTGAAATTTTAAAGAAGAACCCCAAGAATCTGAACTTGAAACTTTGAGAGAAAACCCCAAGATTGCAGTGTATAATCTTGCTGAGAATCCATGTTTATGTGTTAGAATTACTTAGAAATACATGGGAGAGACTTACCTTGATGTGGGAGGATGAGGAGAGGAGAGACAAGTCGTGGTAGGGCTTGGAGAACTAAAAAAATGGAATAAGAATTCGGAAAAACACAATTTTAATGAACCTCGAGTGCGTCTGCGTTAGCATCTGCGCTGCGGATGGCCTTCTGCGGTCGCAGATGCTAATGCATTTTTGAAACAGGAGGTTGGAAACTTCCAAACGAAAAATTTGGCCCAAATGCATTGGGAAAGTGTGGTCCAAAACAAGTCTTAGATATTTGTGTGGCTATAAATTATCTCATAAAGTTAAATTATTTTTAAATATAGAAATGTGTCAATCTTTTATTACAAACTAATAAGGAAAGTAAGACAATCTTTTTGGGACAGAGTGAGTACCTTTTATTACTGCTGCCTGTTCATCTTTTCTTAAGCCGAGGGTCTATCAGAAACAACCTCTCTACCTTTTAGGGTAGGGGTCTGCGTATATTCTACTTTCTCCATACCTGAAATACATGGAAGATATGTTCAAGGCAGTAAGGCATAAATTACACTCATAGTAATACTTGAAAATTATTTATAGGATTATGAAAATAATACGTGTGTATCATTTTGAGTCAACAAAAATATACATAAATTAGTTTAATAAGAATAAAAGATCAAACTATCTATTGAAATATGTAAGGATCGCGATGGATTAATTAAAAAGTCATTGGAAGATCAAAATGAAAATTTTGAATCAAGAGAGAAACTACATGGTCACATACATTACAATTTACAAGTATGGAGATTTCATAACTCTAATTGTGAAAGGATGTGACAGTCCAACATACTGAATTTCCCCGCGATGGGCAGGGCGGCACATTAAAGCTCTGGACTTCAACACTTAGCCTATTTTCATTTCTTTTTCTCCAAAACGGTGCATTTTTATCACAAATTACTTGTATTCATCATTTAAGCCAAAATTAATCAAATATTTCATAATCAACATATTAAGTGTATTTAGTACCATTTAATACCAAAACAAGATAGAAATATGAATAACATAATCTGTAATAATGTATAAATACATATAACATCAAGGGAGACAAATGATTTTGACCCAAGTAGGAGCAAAGTTGTCCCAAACGGGGATAATTTGAGCTTTGATGAATCTCAAATAATATGTAGCAACCGTCAAAGAATCTATCGTCATTTTGACATTAAAGGGAGTGAGCTTTTCACGGTGCTCCTGCAAGAGGAAAAAGCTAAGAAATGTGAAAGAGACTCTTTCCTACCCTTCTAAGGATAAATGGACAAATGCAATGGAAGAAGAGATGGAGTCCATGAAAATCAACCAAGTTTTGGAACTTGTTGATCTCCTAGAAGACGCAAAACTATTGGAACCAAATGAGTTCTCAAAGTTAAGAACAATGCTGGTGGCACAGCTGAGAAATATAAGGCTCGACTAGTTGGCAAGGGGTATACACAACAGGATCAGATTGACTACAATGAGACTTTCTCACCTGTACGATTCACTTCTATTCGCCCAATTCTGGTTATAGTTGCTAGTTTGGATATAAAATTGCATTAAAGAGATGTAAAAATGGTCTTTCTTAATGGAGAATTAAGTGAAGAGATTTAAATGAAATAACCTGAGGGTCATCCAAAAGAGCCACAAACATATGATTTGTAGACTTGTGAAGTCTATTTATGGCCTTAAGAAATCCTCAAGGTAGTGATATATGCATTTTCATGGTGTAGTCACTTCTAGTGGTTTCACAAAGATTCATGAAGATCATTGTGTTTATATCAAAAGATTTAAGGGCAAATTGTGATTATGTCATTATACATTGATGACATACTTATAGACGGAAATGATATGGACTATTTAAATGAGGTTAAGCCATGGTTATCATCTCATTTTGAAATGAAAGATATGGGTGAATCGGCATATATTCTCGGAATAAAGATTTAAGAGAGAGCGCTCAAGGAAACTGTTGTCTCTTTACCAAAAGAATTACATTAAAAAAGGTTCTTGAACAATTCAATAGCTAGAATATAAACCATATTGATACTTCAATTAACAAAGGCAACGCCTTGAGTGTTAAAATGTGTCCTAAGACTCCAGAAGAAGAGGAAAACATGAGTCGAGCTCCTTATACCAGTACAATTGGTAATCTAATGTACGTCATATTATGCGCTACACCTGATATTTGTTTTGCAGTTGTCTTGGCAAGAAAATATCAATGCAATCCTAGCCTAGCACATTGAAAAGCAGTTAAAAGGATCATGAGCTACCTAAATGGAATTTCTGATTATGCACTTTGCTATGAAGGCAATGACATGTGCTTGAGGAGATACACTGATAATGATTATGGATGAGGTATGGACAAGAGAAATTTCACCTCTGAATATATTTTTCTGCTCAATAATGGTGTTATACCATGGAGTAGTAAGAACAATCATGTGAGGCCTTATCCACAATGGAAGCTGAGTTTGTGTCTTTTTCCCTAGCTGCACAAGAATCTAGGTGGCTAAAAAGATTTTTTTTTGGGCATTTGATTGGTGATGCTACAAGTGTTGATCCAATGACTAACTATTGTAATAGAAGTTGCGATATTAAGCACCAAGGACCCAAAATATCATTGTAAAATCAAACACATTGATATCAAGTCCAATTTAAAAAAAAAAAATGTGGTAGCACACGATGCATTAAACGTAAAGCATATCTACACCAAATAAATGGTTGCAGATCGATTGAGTAAACCAATTCCCAGAGATGTGTTTATAGAACATGCTAGATCTAAAGGACTATGTAGGCTTTGATTTGTTGTCGTTGATTTATTGTTTTATTTTCTCAGACTTTCCCAAATGTTTATTATTTTTTAATAGCAGATAAAGTTTTGACTATGCACATACTTATCACTTGAATGTTTGTGCACATTCTTATTGTGGTATTTACTGTACTTTCATGTTATAATTGCTTGTTATGCATTTTTCTTATCATTAAAAGGTGTGTCTGGTAAATAGAGGTTAGTCTATTGCACAAGTGACCCCCTCCATCATTTTAGTATTGATGGGTGATGAGACAAGATTTTAAGTACATTATCTTACGGATAATTTAAGAGCACATGACTTAAAGATCTTTAGCATCGTATAAATAATGATAAAAAGGTTGTTGTAGTATCTTATTGGTGGAAATAAGTTTCACCTAATCTACCTTTAGAGCTCAGATGTGAGTTCACATTTATTGAGTGGATCAAGAAACTCAGTTCAGGTGCACATGGTGTCTGAATAACATCTATGCATAATTATCTCATGAGATAAAGGAGAAAATGTTGTAGCACATGCTTCATACCATATGTGAGACCCCAAATTAAGCACCCGCATGACTCCTATCAGTTGCTTGAACCTTGATTTGATGTTCGCTGTCTTAGAATGCTACCAAATGACCATGACAGATTCGATGGCAGAGCATGACTAGAACAATGAATTGAATTCAAGTTTACAGACTCATGAGAAGAGGAAGATCACTAATGGCATCTCATTTAAGTTGTATTTACTGATATTGATTTTGACTTATGAGTCATTAGTGTGAATGCAAGAAAAAAAATTCAAGACAACAACGGAGGCTATATATTCCTAACATATGTATAGCAATGTGCTCTCACAGTATGCTAGTCGCGCAACCTATTTATTCAGTATGAATGATGCAAGAGAAAGAAAAGGAAAATATGTTTTTCTTTAGCTTGATAGAGCTTGAGCACTTCCTTATGTGCAAGTGCAATATGTTAGTAAACGTATCTTTTGGGCTAAATACACCCATAAGGGTTGCTAGCTAAGTGAGTCGGTCCATTAGTTAATCTAACCCTAAGCCCTAATATTATCTATATAAACAACATTATGGGTGGTGGAAGACACACTCTAAATCATCTAGAGAATGTCTAGGGTTAGTTATCTCTACATCATAGAAGAAATTTTTGGGCTATGAAAATTGGAATATTTGCAATGACCAGTAATTCGAGTCGGGTTGCTGCAGGCATTCTGCTTCCTCCAAGAAGAACTACCGTAAGTCTCAAACTAGTTTTACTTCAAAAGTTGTAGCAGAAGATATTTTGTCTTTGTAGCTAGAAATGTGTTATATCTTTTTATACAAGATAGATGCATATTTATACATTATTATACACTTTTATAAAAGATAGATAAATTTTTATATAGATATATATAAATTTTGTATAATAATGTATAAGGATGCATGTACACTGCTGCAAAAAGAAAACTATCTATCCAAGTACAGTGGCGTATCTAGCATTATAAGTGGGAGTTCAATTGAATCCTAGTTTTGGATGCTCAGCATAAATATATGTGTAAAAAATTCTTAAAATTATAAGTATAATCGATATGAACCCACAACTTTAAAATATAATGGGTTTAATACTAAAAATCTTAAATCTTAAGATTGAACTCGTAGAATTTAAATCCTAAATCCGTTTTTGTCCAAGTATAAACTAAAAATTTGACTACGTGGATGCAAAGTGTTCTATTAGACAGAAGAGATATATACATTTTCATTTATAAGAATAAAAAACTTAAACTTAACCAAATCAACTTAAAGTGAATCTAACCAAACCCAATAAACACACTCCTACTTAGATTATATATGGGCAGTGTGAGGTGTACATTAAAGGAAATTATATGACACATGCAACCTTCACATTTTGAATTTGCAGCTGCCGAATAAGCTCACCAAGGAAGTAAAGCACTCTAACAAAAAATTTAATCTGTAGTTCACATACTGACAACTCTCGACTGTAATTAATACCCGATTGAGAAAATTTTAAAAGGTAAAAGCCACACGGTAGATAGAGATTTTACTCATACAAAGAAAGTCAATACTGAAAATTTATTTATACTATCAACGTCTATATAAGTTGAACACTTGAACTCAAAAGAATAATCCGGCGAGAATGTGTCTCTACACACAGGGGCGGAGCTAAGTAGGGTTGAAGGGGTTCACCGAACCCCCTTCGGCGGTAGATTACATTGTATATACATGATTAAAATTATTTTTTATGTATATATAGTATATGTTGAACCCCTTTGGCTTCTTTTTATATTTACTTCATCATATTTTTGAACCCCCTTAATGAACATCCTGACTCTGTCACCGTCTATACGAGTTCTTGAGTGCGTGACTTAATTATAATTATGTATTTGTTGATATCAATCAAATAGTACAAGAAACAAGTGGTTCTAATTGGTGGTAGAAAAGCCAGCATCATGCAATTGCAATACCATACACAAGCTTCTTAAGTTATTATAAGGAGAGGACAATACCATCATTGAGAGCTTACAAAAACAAGTATAGGCCCAACTCTTCTTTTGTATGCTTTTGTCCTTCATAAACCTTTGCAATAAACACAATCAACCTACTAAATGAGACATTTTCACTTTGAATTTCTACTATTAACCCTCCTTGGATTTTAGTACAACATACAAGCAAATCCTTTCATAGCATCCACATTGGCTTGGTTTATATTTTATTATCTTTTGCTTAGCTTTGAATACTGTCAAATATTCCACATTGAGTGGGTATGGGTTCTTTGATCTCTTTTTCGAGAATTCTCACCCCTTGTCTTTTTGAGTTGAGTTACACCCAAGGTTCGTTTCTTTATCACTGTATCAGATTCATGCCCATCCTAATTCATGATACTCGATGTTAGCCCCTCATCCACGCTCCAAATATCCAGGACGTGCAGGGGGTGTCAAATTTATTGCCACATGCTTCTCCTTTTAATTGTCTCATAATCCCCTCTATTTTAAATTGAAAAGATTAGACCACAAAATCTATTTTAAAATAAGTTTTTTCATTTAATATCTTGGATTTAAGATTGTCATTTTGAAAAAGGGATTAAATAAGTGATTATAGGATTTCTTGAACATGATTTTAAGCACCCATCACTTGATAATGACTAATACGTACGAAGAAGAAAATAAGACCTATCTCTTCTAGCACCAATGGAATTGTTTACCCAAAAATCAGTTCAGTTGAATTTGTGTACGTGGTCAAGGACACGTGGACTAAAGTGATAAAAAAAATGATGTAATTGATAGTTAAATCGACGGGAATGAAATATAAGTACATAACTAAAAATAGCCTGAGCCTTGGTGTAGCTTCGTGGTATAGCTCCGGATCAGTTGCTCCGGTCGCGCTACTGACTCGGACCTTGTTGAATCAAAGAATAGTAAATAAACTCAAGAACAATGAAAGTGTGGAATATATGTTGTGTATATCTCTTGGATTTCGTGTCCTTTACAATGAAATGATAAGTCCTATTTATACTTGGGATAATGAGTATTAATGTCACAATAATGTCAAACAATAAAGAGGGCAATAAAGCCTATTAATGCCCCATGGAAGGTGGAAGGCTTGCTTATAACGGTTGACCGCTTCCTTCCAATCCAGTGCTATTCGAGTAACCGGACCATTCAATTCCTTCGGTATTATTAGACCTTTACCGAAGGCGCCGAATGTTGATCTGCATCCGAATCAAATCTATTGACACGTGTTCCCATGGCATTTGTCCAGCTATATTCTACGAATTTAGCCCAATATAGATAGTCCACCCACTTTTCGATAACCCGAACAAGTGTAACTGGGAAGTGGAAAAGGTTCAAACTCCCCCATTTTATGCGGGAAACGAAGCTGATCGATCACATCAATCGACATGCCTACTGTCAAAGCTGTCACTGCCTATAAAAGGTGGCAACGATTGATGTTTCGTGATAGCAAGTGACTCCTCATTTCGCGTGAGTCAAAGATTATATTTCCCTATAAACCCAAGGTCCCTCCAAATTTGTTTTATCACTGCGACTTATTTCTTTCCTTCTACTATATACACTTGCTTCCCTTACAAAAAGTTGGAAATTTCTCTCTTCTCGCGAAAATTTGCCATCTGAATCCAACCATGGCACTACCTAGCCTAACATGCTCGTCTTCCTCTCCTTCTCATGCCTCTGAAGGTTCTCCTTCCCAAAGGCAAGGGAAAGCCCTGAGACTTCTACCACTCAAGAAATTGACCTGGGTTCCTTTGCTGCAGAAATTCTCCCTCTCGACAGTGCATATCAGGGAGATTTCCGCATCGTTACCCGCTATGAACCAGTAGGAGACATTAATTCACTGATAACCAGTGATAACCTCCCTAATGTGTACGCAGACTGTAACTGGGATCCTGAAGTCGTAGTCTATCAAGTTGGAGCGGAGGGCAAGATGAGTCACTATGTAAAAAGCTACTCCATGATTCATGCATGCCCATTCACCATAGGGTTTAAGCTCTCTGTCCACCAGTTAGTTGAAAACTTCTGTCACAGGTACCGAGTCTGCCTTGGTCAACTTGCACCCCAACTGTAGAGAACAATTTATTGCATCCAATATCTAGCCGATCGTGCCGATCTAGCCTTCACCATTGACCGTTTGATGCAGCTTTATTCTTCTCATCTGTTCTGGGGAGGAATGGTTCATTTGTTCCCCCGATTTACCCGCAGACTGATTACCAATCTTTGAAGATGACTTTGACCGGGCTGGTGTGACCACTTCGTTATGATCCGAACCGACTTTCTCTATCGTGCTTCTCCTGAACCTTTCCCAGAAACCTGGAATAACACTCGTAATTTCAAACTACTATTATGCTTTTATCCTTTTCCACGCACATATGCATGCAACTGCTAACACAGCCAGTATTTTGCAGTCTCTTTCGTGGTGCTCGATTTTATGCAGGGAATGTTCGATTGGGTGATAGACCTGCTGCGAGCTTCTCCTAACACCGTTAGGACTTGGAAAAGCTTGACTTCTGATTGTTGGGAAGGAAAGAGCAACGGTAAGACACTAAACCCCTCTCTACTTATGCTTCGCACGTTCTCCCATGCTCATAGTCTTTCTTCCTGTACAGGCATCCCCATATGGAGGTAGTCTTCTCGGAAGATTCCTTCAAGGGAAATTTCTTTGTCTAACATTATGAATGCTGCAACTCGAGCCTTGAGCGACCGAAAACTCAAAGCCCAAAGCCCAAAGCCCTTCCCAACCAGCCGGAATGCGAACCGAGTGGATAGGTTCCCGAGTGAGAACCCGCCATCACCTTATTGAGGCATGGAGGGAGGTTGAAGAGGTCAATTGTAGTGTGGTAAATATTGATGAAGAGGAGGATAATCCCCAGTTCTAGAGGACGTGGATCCCTCGGAGGTAGCTGGGGGCAGAGGCATGGCCTGAGCCCCAGGTAGCACAACCTTGCTCTGCCAAACAGGGTGAAAGTTCTACCCAGCCCGGCCCACAAGACAAGTATTCAAAAGTGTTATTGTCCCAACTTGCCGACCAATTCCTTTAGAGCCACGAAACCGCACCTGCAGCGATAGAGAAAGCCGAGAAGATGGTGACCATCCCGGCGGAAGACCTACTGGCCCCGAAGAATCGTCGCCTTTGGCAACAAATGGAGATGCTTCAGTTGAGCTTCTAAGAGTCGCGGTTGAGCTATGTCGGTTCCTTTCAAAGGCTTATGAACTTTTTCTTTTGAGTCTTTATAGACCCGGAGAGTCTTTATCATATAATAGTGAATTGTATTAGTGTCTTAAATTCTTTGTTCCTTACATTAAATTGCCTTTGCATGATTTATTTCTTTTACAAGACAACTCGCATTTTCTTTCAAAAGATAAGGAGAACGCACTTGTGACTTAACCCCTTACAGTTTTGAATCGGAGGGTTTTAAACTCAACCCATCGGAAACTAAAGCTTGTTTTTTTCAAACATCCACTCCCCTTAATGGAGCCTGAACATTAATACACCCAGTTATCATACCGGTAGTAATTTGTTCGATCGCTAAGGCAATTAAACTTCAACCTTTTCCATAGTAAGGTTTTAACTCGATTCTATATAAGAGAGGAGTCTTTATTGCTTCCTCAATTTTATAAGTGTAATACAAAAAGTAACAATTCGGCTTCCATCTAGTGTGGTCAGTCCAGTTACATGTACTGAAGCCCCAATAACCGTGGCAGTCCCCAGCGAAAGCATGCGGCTTTTGTTTTGACTTTGTCTCTAAGCTTAGTCTTAGTCTTCGTATGAGTGTATATAGTCCCCCCCCCCCCAAGTGTTTAGGAGTAAAGAATGCAGTCTCAAGCACGAATAATTGTTCCGGGTAAAGATGTCAAGTAAGAACCAGACAGGACCACCTCATTAAAAACCTTGACGAAAAAACCCAATTGGGACAAAACCGATCAAAGGGAAAAGGAGTGCAATCCTGTTGGCCGTGTCATCCCCGGCTAAGCATAATATCATTTTAGGAAACTGACGTTCCAATTTCTTGAAAGCTTATGGTCGTCTTAGCTTATACAGTCCTTTGCCGGCTATACTGGTTACTTTATAAGGACTTTCCCAATTCGAACCCACTTGTATTGTGTGTTTCCTTTCGAAGTACCAAGTCCCCGGTTATAAAATGTCGGACGTTGGTACGATGGTTGTAGTAACGTTCTATCCGCTACTTCTTCACGATCATTCTGATATATGCAAGGTATCTATGTTGTTCGAGCAAGTCCAGTTGAACCAACATCGCGTCTGAATTGGACTGGTCGTCAGCTCGGAGGAATCGTAGACTCAGGGTACCAATTTCTACCGAGATTAATGCCTCCGTCCCATATAATAGAGAGAAAGTGGTTTCACCAGTACTAGATTTGGTCGTTGTTCTGTATGCCCAAAGTACCTCAGGCAGCTTGGACGGCCAAGACCCTTTCGCGTCTTCCAATTCCTTTTTAATTTCTTCTTCAAATTTTGGATTATAGTTTTGTTGGTTGACTACGCCTGACGGTTCGCACTGGGGTGATAAGGAGAGAAGGTGATGTGTATGATATTTAAGTCCTCGAGGAATTGGTGACCTTAGATCCAATGAACTGAGGTCCGTTATCATAAGATATCTCCTTCAAGATCCCAAAATGACAAATTCTATGCTACCATATGAAGTCTATCACCTCCTTCTCACGGATCTTCTTGTAAGCTCCTGCTTCCACATATTCAAAGAAATAGTCAGTCATTAGTAGCATGAACCGTACATATCCCTGACAGGTAGGCAGAGGCCCAACTATGTCCATCCCCCATTTCATGAATAGCCACGGGGACACGACCAAGTGCAATTCTTCACCCAGCTGGTGCAGCATTTGTGCATGCCGTTGGCTTTAATCGCATCTCTTAATTAATGCCTTTGCATCCTCTTCCAATCTGGGCTAATAGTATCCAGGCCTGATTAACTTCCGCATTAGTGACTCCGCACCCGAATGGTTACCGCAGATTCCTTCATGGACCTCTCTAATTACGTAGTCAGCTTCCTGAAGCCCCACGCATCATGCCATTGGGCCATAATAGCACTTTTGGTATAACAGACCATCGACGATGCTATACCAGGTAGCTTTAGTTCACAGGGCTCTTACGGCTTTTGCGTCATCCGACAACTTTCCATGCTTCAAGTAATCTAAGAATTTATTTCGCCGGTCCTAGACCAAGCTGGTGGAATTAACCTCGTCATACCCTGCCGAATCTAATGCTGTATAGAGCAACTAGACTACTGATTCAGAGTTCAGGCCTGCCGACTCTGTGGAAGAGCCCAAATTGGCAAGGACATCTACTTCCACATTTTCTTCCCTGGGTACGTGCACCAGCGTCCATTTTTGGAATCTGGAGAGCAATTTCAGCTTTCTTTCGAGCTATCACAACATGCTCTCCTCTTTTGCTTCGAATTTACCGTAGACTTGGTTTACTACCAGCAGGGAGTCGCACTTTTCCTCGATGACTTCAGCACCTAGTCCTCGAGCTAACTCGAGACCTGCAATCAAAGCTTCAAACTCTGTCTCGTTGTTAGTTAAAGGTACGTTATTTATTACCTACCTCAAAATTTCTCCGGTAGGGTATGTAGTACTACCCCCAGACCGGTTCCTTTTACGTTAGATGCTCCATCAGTGTAGAGCATCCAAACCCTTGGGGTAGCCCCTGATACCAAGGAAGCTTCCTTTTCAGCATGGGGAGTCACACCTGGACTAAAATCGGCTACAAAGTCTACAAAAACTTGAGACTTGATCGCAGTCCGTGATTTGTACTCTATATCGAACTCTCTTAACTCTACTGCCCATTTTGCCAATCGCCCCGAAAGTTCGGGCTTGTGAAGCACATTCCGCAACGGGTGTTTATAACGACAATTGGATGGTATTGGAAACAAGGCTGAAGCCCTCGTGATACCATCACTAGAGAGAAAGACAACCTTTCCAGAAGTGGGTACCGTGTTTCGGCCCCGGACATGACTCTACTCACATAATATATAGGAAATTACATACCTTTTTCTTCTCGTACTAAAACAATGCCTACCACAACCTCTGAGATGTCCAAATAGACTAACAGTTGTTCACTGTCCCTTGGCTTTGACATGAGCGAAGTAGATGACACGTATGCTTTCAGATCACAAAGTGCTCCATTCTAAGTCATTTTTTTTCTTCAGCAATGAGAAGAACTTGTGACATTTTTTCAATGACCGGGATATGAATCTGCCAAGTGCTCCGATCCGGCCAGTCAACTATTGTGCAGCCTTCACATCTTCCAGAGTGTCTGGAGTGTCCTAGATTGCCTTGGTTTTGTCTGGATTTATTTCTATCCCCCTTTGAGAGACAAGAAAACCTATAACTTTCCAGATCTTATCCCGAAAGCGCATTTTTTGAGTTGAGCTTCATGCTAAACCGCCACAGGATCTCGAATGTTTCCAGTAAGTGACTCAAATGGTCCCCTATATGGAGACTCTTAACCATCATGTCATCAATATAAATTTCCATTGTTTGACCTTGTTGTTATTCGAACATTTTATTGATAAACCTCTAATAAGTGGCTCCGGCATTTTTAATCCGAAAGGCTTCACATTATAACAATAGGTTTCAAAATTTATGATGAAGGATATTTTCTCTTGATCCTCTGGGTGCATCTTGATCTGGTTATCCCCGGAGTAGGCATCGAGAAAACTTATTACCTCGTGACCGGTCGTAGTATCGATTATTTGATCTATACTCGAAAGCGGAAACGAGTCCTTCGGACATGCTTTATTAAGATCTTTAAAATCAATACACATCCTGAATTTATTTCCTTTTTTTGGTAACACGACTACATTCGCTGACCAATCCGAGTATTTGACTTCCCAGATGGATCTTACATTTAGCAAACGGGATACCTCTTCCATGACAAACCTGTTGCGGACCTCGACAATGGGCACTTCTTTTGGTGTACAGGCAGCAAGTTGAGGTCCAGTCCAAGCTTGTGCATCGCTGCATCCCAGAGTATATCTGGGACCCAAGAAATAACACTATTATCTTTTAAATAGCTAAGAAACAGTTCCTTGAGCTCTGGGTCAGCCCCGTGACTAGGTATACCTTTCTTTCTGATAGATCATGATGCAAGGCGATATGCTCACCGTGGATTTGATGGCATCGGATTCGTCAGGCTGCTGAAAATAACTCGGGGCTCTGTAAGCATCCTCAGATTCATCTTTCGGACCCATCTCGCTTTTCTCTTCCGGGAGCGTTTACTGAACTGCCTCTGGGATGGTTTTCGGCTCATGTGATTGCTATTGGTCAGTTGTGGCTGCTTCGCTTACTTTAGGCTCCTCAATCGCAAACATCTCCTTTGATGTCGGCTGTTCCCCCTAGATCTGCCTGATCTTTTCCGGAGTAGCGAACTTCAGCAATAAATGCAGAGTTGAGCGAATCGCCTTGACATCAGCAAGGGTCCTTGTGGCTGGTATGCTTTTCTACGGCGCCTCCATCTCTTTTCCAACACCACTTTCAGTTGCATTTACGTTACCGAACTCCCCGGGATCGACCATCACACGCTTTACTTGGAAGCAGTCGATGAACACGGTGATAACCAAGGTGTCGTTATGTGGCAAAGTGACTCCTGCTGCATCCTCGTCAGAGAAAGTAATCGTGCCTTCATCCGGGAGATCCCGAGTCCTTTTTTCCCATATTACCGAGATCTTCATCTTCTTGGAAGCGCTGAAACTAGTATTGGTACCAGCGATCATGGACCCGCTAAAATTTCATGTTGATAACGTACGAGAGCGGGGCGTTCGGGGTTCTTCTCCTCTCGCAGTCCCCGCATTTCTTCGCCTTCACCTCGAGCAACAATTCGCGGGCTCTCTGTTGAGCATGTTGGCCACCTCCTCCCCGAGATTTCTGCAATCCATTGTTCTACGCCCATGGGTCTTGTGGAAGTCACACCACACTGTCTGATCCCTGGTGTTAGGATTGGACCGCAAAGGCTTAGAGGGATGCGACATCGGATGGGTCCTAAGTACGGCCACCATTTGTGCTTCATCGATGGTAAATTTGTATTATATAAGTTTTGGATATTCCGTCCCCTTTGAAGAGGATCTGAAATAATTTCTCTTGTTATGGTTCTGCAACGTACGGCTATTCTTACTAGGTTCTCTTTCTTGTTTGCATTTGGTTTCTCCAACGAGCGATAGCCTGGACCGCCACCGATTGCTTCTGGGGGAGGATAAGGTTGGAACCGATTCTTCGAAGAGCCCCGATCCGTTCCAAAGCCTTTTTCCATTTTACCGGGGAATTCTCCAGCGCAAGTCCGAAGCAGGTCGTCTTCCACCTGAATTTTCAACTCATACATGTTGTGAACATCTTCCCAAGTAGTAGCCTAAAACTCCAACAAGTGAACCAAAGTGACCAGAAAAAGCGATGTAATTGATAGTTAAATCGACGTGAATGAAGTACAAGTAAATAATTAAGAATATCCTGAGCCTTTGTGTAGCTTCGTGATGTAGCTCTGGACCAGTTTCACTACTGACTCGGACCTTATTGAATCAAAGAATAGTAAATAAACTCAAGAACAATGAAAGTGTGGAATATATGCTGTGTATATCTCTCAGATTTCGTGTCCTTTATAATAAAATGATAAGTCCTATTTATACTTGGGACCAGGGGTACACATTCCACGAATTGTGCCCATGCTAATAATGCGTATTAATGTCACAGTAATGTTATACAATAAAGAGGGAAATAAAGCCTATTAATGCCCCGTGAAAGGTGGAAGGCCTGCTTGTAATGGTTGACCGTTGCCTTCCAATCCGGTGCTATCTCATTACTACGAGTAACCTAACCCTTCAATTCATTCGCTATCATTAGACATTTACCGGAGGCGCCAAATGTTGATTTGGTTCCGAGTCATATTTATTGACACATGTCCCCATGGCATTCGTCGAGCTGTATTCTATGAATTTAGCCCAATACCGGAACCTGCAGCGAATAGGAGCAATTTAGAAATCAAGACATCTAGAGATGTGAGCACTATTGGTTCTACAATTGATTTGAAATGTAATTACTCCCTCCATTTCAATTAGTGTGCCATTTGCCACTTCTCGAAATCAAATTGAGTAATTTTTAAGTTAAATTAGATTAGATCAACTCAATATTCTAAAATAAAAAAATTTATGTTAAAAAATTATATGAAAAGTACTATTAGTTGAGATTTTTTATGTCAATATGATGAAAAATTATATTTTAAGTCTAAAATGCTAGTTAATATGCTCAAAATAACATTCAAGAAGTTCTTAGATAGTACGAGCTCAAAAGCAAAAGTTGCTAGGGCTTCAAGTCTCAAAGATGAGATGCCTCTTCCTTCCTTCCTATGATATCTTTATACAAGCCAAAATTAGGCTTTTCAATCCTAAAGTACGAGTGATGTGACGTTTCGATGGTGCCAACATTCACTCAGACTACGAAACACTGATCGAGGCTGACGGATGTGACGCGGGTTGGTGGGAGTGGTGGACAGCTGTAGCAAGCTTCAGGGTTCTCTTGTGTCTGTTTCGTCACTCTTCCCTGGGGGATCCTTTTTCCCTAATACAATAATCATGTATTATTAGTCCGGCGAGAAAGTGTCTCTATACGAGTTCTCGAGTGTGAGACTTGAATTATATAACTAACCAACTCTTTATTGACATCAATCAAAAATCCGAAACAAGTGGGTTTTAATTGGTTAAACAAAAAATTGGCTCCCAAACGCAAAA
>NC_081345.1:63146592-63217121 GCF_029784015.1 Lycium ferocissimum
TTTAGAGATGGAACCGTTGGAGAATATCATAGGCTCATGGAAGAATAGATAGTTGGCCAAAGAACCATGCCTTATGAAAGAAGGGTTTGCCTTACATACCTTTCCATTCAACTATTCTATCACTTGCACGTTCTCCTCCAATGCTCATGTTTCTACCTTCATTAGAGTTATACTATCATTAGAAAATTGATAGCTTAGCATGCATGACTAAAGCTAGAGAAAATTGGACAAAGATCTCCTTTATTTATACGACTTCCTCCATATCATATATCAACTCCCAAACATCAATACTAACATTCACAACATCATAACAATAGCCTTTATTCGCCTACATTATCCTTACTTCTCAATTCACTTCCGGTCATCCATATTCATGGTCATAACACACGATTACGTTCATTCATATACAACATCTATCCCATGTTCTCAATATCATCTATGACATGATTATAATCATAATGTATCAAGAATCATGACTCAATCCAACATTTACTCAAAAGTGACACTATTCCCACATTCATGACCCATTTTCTATTTCCTTCTACAATCCAAGTGTTTCAACTTTCAAATACCTTAAACAACAAGGAAATACCATTAAAACATACCTTAGATGGTGTAGGGATGAACCTTGGGTGCAACCACTCCACTTGAGCAAAACCCTAGTTTCACCTTCACTTGGATTTCTTGTTTTGGATGAACTTTAATGGGTTTCTTACACTTGATTCACTTGGTTTGATGAAGTTGAACACTAATATCTCTTGAAATCTTGTGGGAGAAGTGTAGAGAGATGTTCTAGAGAGAAGGGGTGTGAAAGAGAAATGAAATGAAATGAAACTTGAATCCCTTATTAATAACACAATCGGTCCCCACTTATTCTACGTACCAACATACGGTCCAGTATAAATTATACCGACCGTATGTCTCGTCGTAGATTTGGTCCGAGAGAGGTGTCATTCGGGTTGATTATACGGCTTGAACATACGGTCGTATGTTTTATACGGCGCATGTTTGGCGTATAATGCCATTCCGAACTTATTCTCGTCGACTCGTTTGATCTCCAATCCTTATGGAACCTTCTTGACACTTGTTTATCACCTTATTAACAATCTAAGGGACGTTATAACTCTTCTCCAAAGCATCGTTGAATCATCATTAACTTGTTACTTGTAAATCTCTTCCGATACTTATCGTATGCCTTGCCTTCTCTTGGCAACTTTCTCATCTAACATCGAATGTCTTTGAGATCTTACTTAGGGTCATCAATTGTCATTCCTTACTCATTGCAACACCGTGCACTTCGTGCTCTTCGTTAGTCTATTCATTGTGCATCAACGGAAAATTTTTCGAGGTGTAACATAAAGTGGACCGGAGCTAGTAAGAGAAACAAATCGAAAGCTTGTAAGCTAATTAGAGTAAATCATACATCAATTAATTAGTATTAACGAGTGATTTAATGAGATGAAGATATTAATTATGATTAAATGATAATAAAAATTTATATGTAAATACATATTACATTTTTCACTCGCTGTCATTCCCTCTATCTCTATCCATTTTTTTGTGCGGATTGCCCTTCAAAGGCACGTGTCTTTAATTTTTGTTGTTAACCTAATACTATGAGGTTTGAGGTTCGAACCCCGGCTCAGTTGAAAAAAAAAAAGTACCGCAAGACAAAGTTTCGTAGCAAAATAAGGCCTATTTAGGCAAAAGTTAGGCCTTAAGGCAGAGTTTTGCAAAATTCCAATTCAGTAAAAAAAAAACTGCCTTAATGCAAATCTCTACCTTAAGGTAAAGTTTTGCCTCATATCTGAAGGCAAAACTCCGCCTTAAGGGAGAGTTTGCCTTATGCCTGAAGGCAAAACTCTGTCTTAAGGTAAAGTTTGAAACTATCCAAATTCTACCTTGCCAATTTTTTTTAATTTTTGATTGAGCGGGGGTTCAAACCTGGAACCAGAGAGTTTTTAGCAAAGGACAAAAATTAAAGTCCACCCCCGAATAAGGGCAATCGTGCAAATTGCCTGTCCCTATCCTCAAAGCAAGCTAAGGGACATATTTGTCATTCAACAACTGAGTTTTTTTTTTTTAATTTTTTTTTTTAATAACTGAGTTTTAAGGTTCACATCATCTGTCCCTCAACTGAAAACGACTGCAAGCAACCTGTGGTCTATATACCTGTATACATATCACACTCACATTAAAATATAGTAGTACATATTTTTGTTTAATTCTTTATTTAATGTCGTTCGTGTATGTTAGATAATTCAACCATGTCTGTCTCTCTATATAAATGACATGAGAGACGCACGCAAATGCCGCCTCAAGAGCTTTCCGTCTTCTCTGTTGCTCTAATTGCCGTCAAATCAAACAGCTAATCAAGAATTGAAGAAGAAGTAAAGAAAATGGCGGATCTTCAAACAGTTTGTTCCATGTGCGGTGATGTGGGATTCCCTGATAAGCTCTTCCGTTGTTCCAAGTGCCACCACCGCTTTCAGCACTCGTATGTATATCTCATCACCCTTCTCAGTTTTCACTCTCCAAATTAAATTTCTCTCTTGATTATTGGTTTATATATTCTTGTCTATCAGTGTTTGCAATAAATTTTTGAGTACGGAAAATAAACTGTAAACACAAATAAAGTATGAAAGAAATAAGAAATTTTTATATAAATAGTTTGGGTACAATTCTGTTTATTTCTTGATTTTTTTTTCCGTGATTTGAGGGTCGTTAATAGCATATTTCTCGAACGTAAAATGATATCTTGTGATTTGATCTCCAAAAACATCAGGCAGTTTGAAATTTCGAGTTGATCTTGAGGAAGATCGTCTCTTGATCACTTTGAATTTTGAGAAAGACAATATTTGATTTCTTGATTCCTTTGTGAATGCCAAAAGTTATGGGGTATTCGACGACATGCCTTTTCGAAGGAATATGTACCAATTTTTATAGGCGTGAGCTAGGATTTAGGATGAAATAACCTTTCAAAAAATTGCTTGTCACGTCTTTTTGAAAGTCAATTTGACTAATTTTTGAAGCTAAAATTGATTATTTTAATTCAATATTTGAGATTTTAATTCATACATTCAGAACTATATACGAAAAACATTATAATTGTAAATTTTTCATGTCAATAATGCAGTTTAATCATGTAATTTGACTCTAAAAAAATGACACATGACAAGTACGAAGAGAATAGTAATCATGTTATGATCATGGATATTGCCGGATAATAAGGATGAGAGCCTAGTACGATGTTCCCCGAGATAGGTGATAGTGGCGGTGGACGAGGGTCATGTTTGGCTGGCCACAACCAAGAAAGGGGAGAAAGGGAAAAAAAACAAAAGAATCAGTCAAAAGACTCTAATTAAAGGCGTGCCAGTGAGGGACCAAGCCAAAGCTACGGACAATGTTTCTCCACTATAAGACCTGATACACAAAACAAGAAATTCAATTATGGCAAGAGTCAGTTCCGGTAAATAATTAAGGAGATTAATTAAACTCTGAGCTAACTGTAGACATAAAAAAAATAAAAAAAAATTACCCACTTCAAGTTGAGTTTCTAGCTCAATTCGTGTTCTTCAGATCCTAAGGCCCGTTAGAATTTGAGGAAATACTTTAAAAATGAAGATAAAAATAAACAGCAAGAAAAAGGGATGACTCTAGCTCTCATTACTTTAAACTTAAAATAGTAGACCACGAGTCTTCGTGGTTACAATTTTTTAATCTGAGATTAGTTAATTTGGAATATATATATATATATATATATATAATTTGAGACAAAAGCTATGATTTTGCAGAACTCACACTAGATCTATTATTCTTTGATTTTATTGTTATATGTTATTTTTCTTGCTTCGGTTGTCGTATTGTTTGTTGTTGCTATTATTTCTTTCTTTCATTATTTTCTGCATGGCTTTTTTACATGATTTGATATGCTTTATTTTAACCGATGGTCTATCAGAAACAACCTCTCTACCCTTATAATGTAGGAATAAGGCTTCGCACCTCCCCAAACCCACTTGTAGAATTACACTGAATATATTATTGTACACTAGATCTATTATGTTATTTATTACTAATATATATGTTTTGTGAATCCATAGGTATTGTAGCAACTACTACAGCGAATCATCGGAGGCAATACAAGTGTGTGATTGGTGTCAAAGTGAGGGAAAAAGCTCGAGACATGGGGGTTCCTCCAGGAAATCCATTGGAGTTAGCGATTCAGGATTAATCATAAGTAGATCAGAATATTCAGGAGATAATAAAATCAAGCAGAATGATAATAAGGGGGAAGAAAGTGGTACTGCCGAAAGGACAAAAATTAATAATCCTAATGGCACTCCTTCACCTAGGACAACTCGTAGGTACAAGCTTCTTAAGGATGTCATGTGTTAAAAACATAAAAAGGGCAGTCTGCACAAAACATCCGGCTTTAGCAGATGAATGAAGCGAAATCTAGAGTCGAAGAAGTTTATGAGAAATGAGGCTTTGGTAAGTCATGTTCATATTTCTTCCTATGGATAACTGTAAGTGTTTTGATTTTCTAGTGTTTTTTTCTTCTTTTTCCTTTCCTTTTTGTCTGCCAAGAGGTTTTGGCCCTATATATATTATGCTAAATAAGTTGTAAAAACCAGTGGAACTCTTCCATGTACAAATCCGGATGCTAGTTAGTAAGTATGAGTTTTATTTTGCCTATTAACTTTTCTTGATTGGTTAATTCCCTAGCTTGTAGTCGTGTCTAATGGCTGATTTAGAATTTGAAGTTTATGAGTTCTTATAATAATCTTGAGTTGATGTACAATAGTAATTAAATATATAGTCAAATATTTATACTCCCACCATTTCAAAATAAATGAATTTTTGGAGTGTGACACACCGCTTAAAAAGTTAATTAAAGACATTATATTAATCAAACTACAAGATAATTTATCAATATTACAGTGCAGTTCAAGTCTTGAAAAAGGCTTCATCTTTAATATTATACTCCTAGAAAATGTAAAATAATTGAAAAAATCATTAAAGAGAAGGATAATTTTTAGAAAAAATTAATTAATACATCTCTGGACTTTGAAAAAATCATTCATTTTGATCCATAAAATAATGCCAGAAATTCATATATATTGGAATGAAAGGTGTAGATATCTAATAAACTCTATATATACAAAGTCTAGATAAAAGCTAACAGAAAGTGTTCTGATTGTCTAGTGTTTTTTGTCTTCTAATTTTTCCTTTTCCTTTTTGACTGCCAAGAGTTTTCGGCCATATATATTATGCTAAATAAGTTGTTAAAATCAGTGGAACTCCTCCATGTACAAATCCGATGCTAATTAGTAAGCATGAGTTTTCTTAAGCCTTAAATTCCTTGTGCCTGATTTTTCTTTTGTCTATCAAGTTTTTAATGGTTAATTTCTTAGCTTGAGTTACATGCATGAAACAATTGTAGACATCTGAACCAATATGCTAACTATTTCATGCAAGAAAATTTATCTGCTTTTTCCATCATTCACAAATCTTCATAGAAAAGATTAATAAAACTGGGGAATCGTTTAAGGGGTGATTTAGGTTTCTGCATACGAGGTTAACTTCTATACCGTGACTATATAAATAATTCTTTTACACAATTACAAGTAATGTTTATCATATAAGCGAAATTAGTCACCGAAAAAATATTAAAGTAAACAGATTGTGTTAAATTCTTAATATAAAAATCATCTTCATATTGGTAATACTTAATAGTGGGGGCAGTTTTGGGGGGAGGGCCGGGAGGTTGGGTGGGAAGCAAGGTTTAGTTGAACTTGTAATTGTACACTCTTTTGCTTTCTTAGTTGAGACTCTCTGGGAGAAAGAATCATATGCACCTTTGATTCCTTTTGGCCAAAAGAATTCATAGTACCTAAAGCATGTTACTTTTTCCAGGTTCAGTTAAGGTATTTATAGACCATGGGCGGAGCTAGGGGGAGGAACGGGGTTTGGGTGAACCTCCTTCACTGGAAAATTACGTTGTATATACAAGGTCAAAATTATTCCTATGTATGTGTAGTAGATGTTAAACCCCTTCATGTGTTTTTTTTTTATATTTTGAATCTCCTTGCTGAAAATTTTGTCAACGCTACTGAATTTATTGAGACCCAAGTTGTTTTTTCTGATAAAGGGAGAATTTTTTTTGTTGTTGAAAAGTGATAAAGGGAATATAAATAGGGAAAAACGAGAAATTCTATCTTTGAAAAATAACCTTGTATAAATGAGTTGAGTGTATCATAATCTAGGTATTTTGAATACGTACATGATAATACTGTAGAAGTACAGACTTTGTTTCCCTTCATTGGGATATTTAATAACTCTCTCTCTCTGTAAAATTCATGTGAACCTAATTTGAAGACGAAGTCATCATGCAATGTATATATGAAGTTAAGAGGAGATTATGGAATATTATACGTAGTAGTGGTTTCCAACTTATTTTCAGTTTTCCTGGTTTGCAAATTATATATGAACTGGAAGCCACATGGAGGCTTGTTTAATTTGGCTTTCATCTTGCAAGCAACAGTTCAAAATGAAGTTGCATTTACGTCCTCTGTCCCAATTTATAAATGTGGCGCACATTCTTTATTATTCTATTCAAAAAAAAAAAAAAATTGTTGCATTTTTATATTTAGGAATAATTTAATTTAATTTAAAATATCAATTTTGCTTTTAATTAGATGATTTAGAGCCATACAAATGTCTAAAATATATTTTAGATCACAAATTTTAGAAGTTTTCGTTTCCCTTAAATTTCGCGATTAATTAAATAATATCACATAAATTGAAAGAGATGGAATAATATTCTTAACTTAAACAAGAGACTTATATCACTCCTAACATAAATTAGTAAACCAAATATTAAATTATTCGGCTCTTTTTCATAGACAATTTTTTTCTATCCATGCAAGTGTCCGCTAACGTGGTACCTTTTCTCCGTTTAAGCGACTATATATTTTATCGTATGTTGTTCCCTTTGATTTTTGGACATACTAGCTTTCTGTACTTTTAACTCAGCTTCCTTGTTTTTGTCCCCAACAAATGCCAAAGTTCGAATTGGTTAAATTAAGAAATTCTAAATGGAAAATATTTGTACACTAACTTCCTTTGTGATTTAGGCAAAATAAAGATGGTTATTATTAGTATAATATAGTAAATCACAAAGGAAATTAATGTTAAGAAGCCAAACTTGAAGGCTGATCCCTTAAATTATCTCAAATCTTTAACTTGGTTAAGAAAACACTGGTGTGCTGATTGCTGAATAGTTGGGATAAAAGATGTTGGAAACCATTTATTAAAGAAATAAATTAAAACTTAGGAATGAACTTTATTTGTTTGCAATATGCAAAAACTTCATTTTCAAATCTATATATAATACAAAGCTAGGTATAGACAATCCTATGTGGTATCTCTCTATGGCCTTCATTAGCATGTATCTTTTTTCTCCTTTTTTTGCTATTTTTCTCATTTTTTATTGCATCTTTTGTTCATTTCTACTACACTAACTTATGGACTAATAAAAGCCTCCTACAATAAATGTACCATTCAACCCACATAGCAGTGACTTTTGCAATAAAGCCACATAAACCTTCAATCAGCCCACGATCAAAAGCTACTAAATAAGCCATAAATGGTACTTTAAAGTTTAGGTTTTTTAAGCTTATGTTACATATTATTATTGCTTCTCTTCAAAAAATCATTAACAACGATATGATAAGTAACACAAATTTAACCAATGCTAATCCAACCAATTTTATCATTCCTTTTACACCAGATGAGTGTTTTTGGCTTCTCTGTTTCTATTTTTCTTTTTTAATTTCTAAAACATTATATTGTTATACTTTATGATGGCTGTGATTTTTTGGCAGATTGAAAAAAGATAAGTAATTAGTTTACATGGGGATGCAATATTCCCCAACTTTGTTATACTATTGTTTTGTTTTGGATAATTATGATTTCTATTTGCGTTAATCTCATTTTCTTTCTTTTAAGGCTACTATACTATTGTTTGTTTGGCAGATTTTCATGATTTCTATTTGCGTTATTCTCTTATTCTTTCTTTTTTGATCTCTAACGGGTATGATTTTCTTGAATTGAAAGCATGCGTGTTTTCCGAGTACTAAAGTTTTTGATACGAATTGTTTTCTATTTTTTTTTTATACAATTTGTACTTCTCATCCCTCTATCTTGTATTTTTATAGCTTGTGTAAGCATGCTTTTGTTGCTTAGCTATTAATTGCTAAGGTTGAATAATATATCAACAATAGTAAGTAAAGATGTTATTTTACAATTAGCTTTACCAAATAATTTTACATCTTTTCAATGAAAAAAATTAGTAAATGATAAAATTTTCAATTGTCAAAAGGATTCTCAATGAAATTGAAGCTTGAAAATTCTGTTCTATTTTTCAATTCTCTCACTATTTTGAATTCTCTCCTTTTTCGACGATGTGGTGTATTGAATTCATAGAAAAATGTTTTAAAAGAAATGAACAATTTTTCTAGATTTTATGAAATTTTAGTACAGTTAGGATAATCTTGAGGATGGAAAAGATTAGCTTTAGAGTGAAGTTGATAGTTATAAAGAATGTCATGTTCCAGTGAAAAAAGAAGAAGAAAAGGTAAATATTAAATGAGTGACGAAGCAAGAAAGAAAGAAAGAAAGAAAGAAGAAGAAGAAGAAGAGAAAGGAAAAGGGGAAAAAAGGTAAAAGGAAAAAAAAAAAGATAAGGCAAAAATTAATACAAAGAGATTTGGTTATGGGTCTTTCTTTTAAAAGGTTTTTGGAGAAATAACTAAAATGTAACTCTTAAAAGGTAGAGATGAGAAGTTAAATAGATGCTTAATATATTAGATGAACAAAGAAAAACTATATTTAAATTTTATAAGCATATCAACATAAAGAGATTAAAATCCATAAAATAAAATGAACAAAGTAAAATTACGTTTAAATGATGTTACGTATGTAAAGATTATATTATAATATACAATTCATGTACTACTGGAAGATTAAAAAAAAAAATTGTTACAAAATTAAAGAAAAAAAACTTAGTGACAATAATCTAATTCATTAGAATTTGAAGACTAAAAAGGATTTAAATATTTTGAATATTCCGTTATGAAAAAAATATTTTATAAATTCAATAACAGTTTTATAATCGTGCGAAGCGTGAACCAATTCACTAGTGCTCATTAAAGTTATATGTTCGTTATTCTGCATTTGAATAACATTATAACGTGAAAATTATTCTTTTAGGTAAAATAAACTCATTATAAATTTATATAAAAAGAGCTTATTGAGGATGAAGCAGTTGTTTCTTCATGTTTCAAGCCCTTGTGAAAATCCTTGATACATGGATGTAAAACGTTGACAACTTGGCTTTTTCATTCAATGGCGGTGTAAATTTCTTAGCAAATTCATGAATTGCCTCGGAAGAGTGGTATATATTGTATTATTACTTCCATTAGAATATTATCGTGGCAATTCAAGTTTTCTTTCAATTCTCTTTTGTAGTTCCCACGTAGTAGTCAACAAATTTCATCAGAACACATTATTTTCCAGGACGAAGACACAATATGAGAGTGTTTCTTCCTATAAAGCTTACTATAAGACTTTTTCCTTCCAGTTTTATTTATACTACTCTCTCGACACGTACTTTGCACGTGTATTCCAAATTATTTAATTAGTACAAGCTTTTGAATAACCTCATAAGATTTTTTAAAACAAGTTTTTGAGAACTGAAAAATAAAAATAAAAGAATAAAGTACCAAGTTCCTAAAATAATAAATATGTTGATTGCCCAGCCACAAACGTTTTTACATTAATTAGTAAATATGAATAAAATTGTGTTGCTTTATATAATACTTGAATTCAGTAATAATCCTAACCTAGACGTTGTTATAGCTTTATCAATTTGGTCTTCAGTGACATATAAATATAAACCAAAGGAAAAATTAAGGCATGGTGTACTTGACTTACAAGAATAATACATACTATAACATTAACACTACTAAAAATAAACACTTTTCTATATTTTAAAAATTATATAAAAAGCAACATACAAATTTCTAAGAGTAAATTCAAAATTCAAAAACAAAAAGACAAAATATCAAGAGTAAATTCTTGAAAAAATAAAAGACAATGAAAAACTAGCGTTATAACTTTGATCAATGTAGTGAAATTCACCAGTTTTACCCAATTACTTGTTGGATCTATATCTACTCTCACCAATAGTACTAATGTAGCAACACAACCAACCAATCAAACTTATGCCTCCATGACATTAGCTATACTTAAAAGTATATAACAAAAGTGCCTCAAAGTGTCAAACAACATCTCCACAATGATTTCAAGACTGATTCAAAAATTTAATAAGCATACTTCTGTGAAAAGAACACAAAATCTTATAATCAAGTTCCTGATGATACCTATTGCTAGTGTTGTGAAGAGACTATATAAATGGATTGAAATTTCTTTTTGTAAAACTATAAAAGGCAGATATAGAAGTTGAAAAGGCAGTCCATGAATGGTATTCCAATTGAAAGATGTAAGGAGTAAACAGTAAGTGGAATATTTACGTACGGCTGCATTGAAAGATGAAAATGCTCACATTCTTAGTTATCCGGTTAAATGTTGCAAATTAATGAAAGGCAAAAAAGTAGTTTAATATTTTAGGAGCATTATAGTAATCTAACTTACACTTCAGGTGTTCTCACTTTTAATATGATATGATGATGCTGATGACAAGTTTTTCAATATATGAAATTCAGTGATTGAAACAATGTGTACACAAATTTTTGAAGTGCATATTTATACATATCGATTTTAACTTGTAAAGTTTCAAATTGCAAATAAAGAACAAAGCTGCCTGCTTAAAAAAGAAGTATTGACACTAATGTTGGAAGCTAGTTTTAAAACAACATGCTGCATCCCTTAATGCTAAAAAAAGTCTTATTATATATAAATTTTGCATGTGCTATATCTCTCTCCTTTGAATATAGTGTGTATCAATGACTTTTATTATCAACAATTTAGAGTAACTAAAATGAAAACATTAAGTCAAACAAAATAGCCTAACAAATGGAGGACTATAACTTAAATTACTATAAGAGTATAAATCTGAAATTAATAGACCCAATAAAAGATGGTTGTGAATTATGATAACCTTTTTATATATAAGAAAAAAAATAGCAAGACAAATTTGAAGGAATAACTAAATTTCCGAATTGCTTTTAATTATAAATAATACCAAAGGAATATCAGTATCTATCTGTAATTGACCTATATGGCATTTTAATGTTCGCATCTATAAATGCTGGTGAGTCTTTAATTTCATCTGGCAACCTAAACTCAAAGAGAAGCTGAACACTAAAAATTTAATTAAAAAAATAATTCAGTAAAATAATCAAAGGAAGTCCTTAAATCGGATTTGTCAATAGTATAGTGTACATTGAATAATCGGATGTACCAATAGAAATTAGAACACTGCATGTTTTTGTACTTAACGAGAATACATAAAATCAAACCAAAAATAAATATCATCAAACTAATGAAGAAGATAAATTTCAAAATGAATAAAACATAAAATCATTTAAGCCACATCATAATATGAACTGTGTCTTTGAAAACTTTAGTCTTGGAAAAGCACAATTATAAAAAAGAAGATATCAGAAAGATTAAAGAGGATATAGCATACCTTTGTCGTGAAAGATGACGGATGAGTTAGAATAGTGATAGAGTCCGGAAGACCGAGAAGAGAGTGTCAGTGTTCTACTACCTTAGTAGATTAGGCTCGTTTAAGTTTATTAATAAACTTTCTAATCATCTTACATTGGATTAGAGTTGATATAATTAACACTGGCTTCATCAGAAGAAAATCAAATAGTACTATAATTCCAAGAATCCACATAAAGTAATTTGGCACTAGTAAACATGCTGCCAGATTGTTGGCTTGGTACTCTTCAGAACTGTTTTGTCTTCTTCGTCTCTTTGTGGCAGAGAGACAAACACAGTTACAGTTACGTTTTCATTGATAACTATTCCGAAGAGGTTTGCTTTTATATTCTAAATAGGCGTCTATTACGTTTGCTTTGTTTGTAGGGTTTTTTTTTTTTTTTTTTTAAAAAAAAAAAGTTAAACAAAATATTTAAGTAAATCTTAAGAAGGCTATTTTAGTAATTTAACTTTTAAGTTAGTGAGTTCATGCTTTTAATATAATATATAGATAGATAGATATAGATATAGATAGATAGATAGATATAGATAGATAGATAGATAGATAGATGATGATATTTAATCGGATATGAAAATTTTAAAAAAACATTTGACAAGTGCCAAAAATATCTAATATAAGAAGATAATATCATTTTTTCAAAAATTGAAAAACAAAATACTATTCTTTTGGTTTCAATTATAAATGTTTTACTTTTCTCTTTTGTCTGGTTAATAAAAGAAAATTTCTTTTATATTTAATTGATAACTCTGAAGTTCAAACGTTTTATGTTAGTTTATTTAAGACCATAAAATTCAATAAATGTTTTGATATTACATACCTTTTCAATTTAAAACAGTAAAAGTTAAAGCTTTTCTTATTTTTAAAATTTTATTACTAGTCAAACTAAAATAGAAAAAAATATGATATAAAGCAAAACAGATAGAGTACTTCATGAGCATTCCCCCAACTCATGCTAAATGAAGGTTTTGGTTGAGTGCGACTGACTGTTGTATCATCTGATGGAATACAGGCATACGCAGCGGAAGCAAATAGCCAGGATCGAACTTGCATGTAACATAGACAACACATAATTAAGATATTAATCAAACATAAAATTGATACTTATCTCTTGAAGCGTAACCGCGACAAAGAATCGAATCTTCAACCACGAACACAGACCATCCACGAGATCATCATCCTTCGCCTCCACGGTCTTCGTGTAACCCGAATAATACCGAATTTGTGAAATTCGCGTGGGCGAATTTCTATGGAAAAAGTGTAGAAACTTATAAAACCCTTACCTCCTTATGGAATAAGATCCCTATTTTATAACTACAGGTTTTAGGGTTTTCACCCTTTTCCAAATCCTGCTGGGCCTTTACTTTCCACCAAGAAATAATATTCCATTTAATTCTTTATTATTCGGGCACAGCAAGACCACAGAATTTAATTAGCGAGGCTTCCTATTATAGAATTAATTCGAAATATCTGAATTAATCCTACCATAATACTTATGAATTATTCCACTAAAAAAAATCGTAATTGCACTCCTCAGTTCAATTTCGAAATCTTTCATTAAATCTTATTTAACTCCCCATGTTAAGATTACAGATACCAATCAATTAAATTAAATTACTGACAATTTAATTTATTGACTAATTGTATCCTTTATATTTCCACTTAACTTATATCATATGACGGATACAAAATTCACCTGCAGGGTTTTCACACGAGACTTATAAGTATTCATAAAGGGGTATCATCAATCTCAAAGTCGAGACATGGATTCTATCAACTAATTATTATTTCACAAATGTATTTTGCCATTATCCAATTTACCAGGAATACATAGACCCGCAATTGAGTCGTACCTTTTAATAAATCAAAATAATGAACAAATCACATTGATCATAATAATTATATCAAGATTAAGAGTATAAGTACATTTAATGAACTAGAGAATTTGTTTTATATATTCAGTACAAAAACACTTATCTCTACTTAGTCCGTTCAATACATACAAAATGTACTAGCACAAGAAGACGGAACTATACCGTTCCCATAATGAAGATACAACATATTAATCTTGTGCTACAATCATACCAATGGCTTTGTCCAATTTCCATCTTCGATTGTGAACATAAACTTTATACTTATAAGAACCGATGATTTAATCTTCCGTGTATAAGCTAAACTCTATACACTAAATCATCTACTATATAAGTAAATGACACACATACTAGTATTTGATCTATTTAACTCTTTATTAAAAATTGGATAAATAATTGTTCTATAATAAATACTATATCCAAACACATGATTAATAGTATATATCCAACATCGTCTACATCGATTCACAAGAGTGGTTCTGCTCTTCTGCCTACTCACAAGCATGGTCATAGCATGCCCCCACTCTACCCTGATCGAAGGAAAAGAACTTGAATTGCATGGCTCATGTTCAGTGAGGCAACTATGTGCATCTTATTTTACGTGTCTTAAAAACCATTTTCTCTGATTCAATTCATATTTTAGTTATTATTTGAAGAGTTAAAAAGTACACTTTTTATTATTATATTTTTAAATATTTTGAACTGTTAACTATTATAATTTATAATACTTCTTTGTAGTTTCTAAATATGTAAATTCTATTTAAAATAAAATAAAATTATATGTTCAATTTCACATAGTTATTTTAACCCTTATATTCTGAAATAAACCATATAATTTAAAAAGAAGAAGTAATTAAATAAGTATCAATAACAGATTGTAAATTTTTTAATCATGCTAGAATTAATGCCAAATTTAAACTTATAAAGTGTCAAATTCTGGATCTTCCTCGGTTCATATTAAGTCAGGGATGAAGTCATTATTTATATGAATTCAGCAGACACTACTAGAAACATAGGTTTTTCTCACTGATATTCAGTGAGAAATTTGTGTTATAAAACATGATTTTTTCCATCTCATTTCCGCCGAACCAACTCACTGGGAAAACACGTGGTGGGAAACATATTCCCATTGAAACGTTGGGAAACTTCCTGATTTTTCTGTGGAAAAACAATACTATATAGGTTTTTTCCACAGACATCCAGTAAAAATAGCCACTAAACATTTTTCAGTGGGAAAATAGTGATTTTTTAGTAGTAAGAATTTAATAATTTTTTGGCTTAAATTCTTTATTCATTAGAAAATTAATTTAATATATATATTCACACACACACACACATTACTCTATGCAGAATTCAATAACTATATAAGTAAGAAAAATTATGTTCTAAAATCAATAAACTAAAAATCGTAAACTCGTCTTTATATAAGTATTGCTAGCTCAATTAGTCATTAATTTACGAGAAGAAATTTGTGGATGAAAATGGTGGATGTTGGCACACAACTACCACAGGTGGAGCACTAATACGTTGACACTTGGAATTCAATAAGCGCACAAAATGTCAACTTTGAAGCACACATTTCTATTCTTATTAGTGTCCACTGTCTACGGCATTATTATGATTTATGAGAGTAATTGCTGGGGCAACAATGATCACGACCATTTTAGTTGATTAAGACATCGAACATATCCATCCAATCTTTCTAATTATTTTATACACTATTATTGTTAGAAAATCTAGTTTTGTGAAAACCATGGCGATGTCTCGATGATGACAAATATGTTTCCTGTATTAATATGATGATTGCTGTCTCTATTCATAAGCAGTTAGTACTAATTATCTTCATGTCAACCACAGTCTATAAGATTTCATGTGTTCTTCCAGTTTAAATTCTCCCATTGATAATTATTTAAAATTTCTATATTAATAACAAATTAAGTTAAATCATTATTACTTGGTATAGCAAATTAAATTAAATAGTATTCGGTAATATACAAATTCTTTATACTGTCAAGATATATAAGTTAAATTTATATTCTTAAATTGTATTGTATGAGAATGATATATATATATAATGAGTTTAAGTTTGGTGCACTGTCAGTATACAAATTTTTTTACACCATCAGGTGATTTAAAGGTAAATATAGTAACTTTCTTAAGTAATATTGTTTACCTTTTTTACCCTAATAAAACTACAAATTACGAAAGAATAAATAAAGTTAAAAAGGAAGTTGAATCCTACTTGTAATCTAACCAAAATTATTTTCTTATTTTACAAGTAACCAGATTATTTCCTTTTCAAACACTCTTAACAATTTTGATTTTTTCATAGAGTTTTGTCAAGATTATTACTGAAGCAATTCTTTCAACTTTTTAAACATGATGAACCATGTAACAAATCATTCCTCAAATGTAAACCTTGGGAGCTTCGTTGGACAATCCTTATGCATTTTCTAATAATATTCAGATTCTTTTTTTCATTTACAAGCATCTAATTAAGAGTAGTTATTGTACAATTATAAAATGTCATCATGCTATCCATAGTGCTCTTTAGGTTGTTCCGATGGAATACAAGGAATTAAAATTTTGTTAATATTGATTACTTTAACAATGAAAAGCTAAATTTTCAAGTTAAAGAAGAGATGCTTTTGATGCAATTCAAAGGTCATCGTACGACAAAAGTCTTCCATGAATATGAAGGGATTTTGGAATTAAAGGAGGAATAGAGGTTTACAGTGGTAAAAGAAGCAAAGAGAGAATGGAGATCGACTACTTGAAAACGGAAGGTAAATTAAAGAGAGAAATAATCAGTGCGTAATCTTTTAAACAAAACAAAAAATATATATATGAAAAATTTGGTAATCTGCTATAGCAGGTTAATGTTACCTGATAGTGTAAAAAATGGGTACACTGACAATGCACCAAACTTAAACTGATATAAAATTTAGCTACCTGCTATAATAGGTAAAAATGACCTGACGATATAATAGTATATATTACTTAAACTCTCATTGGTTTGGGTTAGAGGAGATTTAATCTCCACATAAAAGTCAACACTAAATTTTTTACCATTTTTCGTTGGATTTTAGGAAATTTATTCCTCACATTAAACTCGACATTTAACTTAAATAGAAGCACGAGTTTTGGAGGTATCGTCGTCCATCTCCAACTCAAGTTTACAAAAAAAAAAAAAAAAAAAAAAAAAAAAAAAAAAAAAAAAAAAAAGAGGTGGGCCCCATATTAAAAAATAAGCAATATAAAAAATAAAAAAAGTGGACCCCATATTAAAAATAAAGCAATATCCATGTAATTCTTAATGACCCTTTTATACATTATTATACACTTTTATATAAGATCAACACATTATTTACAAGTAGTTGTATAATGTCCAGTATATCGCGTATATAAACACTATTGTAAAAAAGTTGGTTATACAAATGTAAATTAAAAATATAACTATGTGGATGTAATATTTTATGCTGGATTGTAAATTATTGCTAAAATTAATTGCTAAAGGCAAAAAATAAATACCAGCCCATTTGAAGGACAATTCGTGCAATTTCTTCTATTTTTTAAGTTTTTAATTTGTAATAGACAAATTCCCTTTTTCAAAACTAAATTCAATAGTGACCTATAATGAAGAAATTGTATTACACCCTATCCAACATCTCAATCATGTTAATGACAGGAATCGCCTCATTAATTTACCAATTTCAAATATTTGCTTATCAAATTTTATTTTAAGGTCAATTTTTTATGCCAATTTGATCAACTTCTAGAGCAAATGAGGAATCAATTTACTTTTATATGACTTAATAAATGTTTCATTAAAAACAAGAGATCCTACAAACCTAATACCTTATAAATGGTACAACATATTTATTTTGAAAGATGGAATTTTTTCTTTCAACAATTTGTGAAAAATATAATGAATTAGGCCAATAATAGTAATATGAAAAATTGAAATGATTAGTAGTGTGCTTCAATATTTTTACAATGATAGGATCCAAATATTTTATTAGGATAAAGTTTTTAATTTGTAATAGACAAATTCCCTAGTAGTTTAAAAGATAGGAGATAGTTGCACAAAAAAAAAAAAAAAAAAAAATTGAAATAAAAGAAAAATATATGGCTCAAAAAATTAATTTGTTGTGTAACTATATAACATAAACTTTAGTAGAATTTAAATTAAATTTTAAAGAAAATACAGTTATGATGTGAGACTACACGATAATATTTTCACTAAATTGATATAAATGATAAAAGTACTTATTAACAATATATCATTGTAATTATGAAAGAAGAACAAGCAAATATTGTATCATGCTAACAACTTTTCTCGCTATCCGTCGAGATAAATTACGTATTTGAATTATGCAACTTAACTTTCTAATTTTTATTTGTGAATGGTAAATAAGAAATGATTGATCTTCGTGAGAATAATGTATAATGACTCACGGTTGTTGTATAAAATACAATTCAATCTAAAAAGCAAATATATATCTTTGCAAACCTAATAAATTTATAGCATTAGGCGATAGTAAAAAGCAGATAGAATGTTAGATTCTTAGTGTTTTACAACTTAAGAAATGAATGTTCTCATAATTAAAAAAATAATAAGTTATGTTACTTTATTAAATTATACTACTAAAGTTTTGGTTAGGACCAGTAGAATATAAAGATTTCAACGGAACAAAAACTTTGAGATGAAATGAAACCAAATAATTTTTTGTACATACTTCTTTGAACGAAAATGTAATCATACTAATATTATGTTTGTCGTTAGCTCATATTAGGCCTATTGGGCCCGTGCTTCATCTAGTTAAGTTGTATAATGTTTGAATGTTATCTTTTACTTTCCTCATAAATAATACACGCATAATTTAATTGTAAAACTCTCAGGCTAGTTTATAGAGAAATAAAATGTGTATTGAGTGATCAAATGTTGATTATGTTGTCAATTTGTATTCAGAAAATAATCTAAAACAGAATATGAAAAGAGAAGAAACAATCTAAAACATAATTTGGAAAGAAAAGAAAATAAATTCGAGCCCACTGAATTAAGAAAATAAATTCGAGCCTACTGAATTCACAGTGTGTCCTTAAGGAAATTATTCTCCTCAAGTACCCGAGGTTATGGAATATATCCTTCCAGGATAGAACGAATTAACTCACCAGCGTAGCGGTACCTCAAATACCGCTGAATGGCAAACGCAAAAGACGGCAGAAATCACACACAGAAAATATTTGAAGTATAGAAAAGCAAAAAGAAATGATTAGAATTTTTGTAAGTAAATTTAAAGGGATGGCTAGATATTTATAGCCAACAACAGGTATCTGTTCAGAAATTAGGTGTGCCTTCTCGGCAAAAAAATGTTTTTCCAAAAAAGGGAAATAAAATAAAATCTTCATTTCCCACTCACACCGAAAATACCTAACAATCCCCCACATGAATGGGGAATGGATCTATGATAAAGAAATGCATGGACAAGTGTGTGATTTGCAAGTAAAGGTTAATTGCATCTAGATAAGTAGGTTTCCCTTTGAACTTTACGTAGTGAACATATGTCGGATATACTCGGTCAATTGGTGGATTTGATATCATTGAATCATCGATCTTTGGTGTATACCTAGACAACCATATTGTCACACAATTAACCCTTAATCATTTTTTGTTCTCACTGTTGTGTTCGTTTTAGCTATGAACGCCACCTGGTTTTATAAGTGCGTAGACAATGGCCTTTACTTATCATTTTTCTTGAAGTGGCTTACAGTTCACACTCACATAGTCACATAGGTGATTCCTAAATGTGTCATCCCGTAGATACACTATTTGGTCATATCTGCCAAACTTAAAAATCATTAAAAAGTCTTATCGCTTTATCCTTGTTTTTGAACATTGTCTTCATCACGAGAATGGATTGAGTTATTTGACAATGTTGAATCGTCATTCATAACTTTGTTTGATCTCTTTGAACCTAGCTCTTGGGATCTCCAGTCTACTAGGTAGAGTTACTGTCATGATGACTTGTCCCAAGCCTTGAACTCATTCCTCTCGATGATCTTTCAACTGCCTCTCTAATTAGGCCTTTTATAAGTGGATCCGACGCGTTATCTCTTGACTTTATGTAGTCAATAGTGATAACTCCACTAGAGAGTAGTTGACTAAAGGTATTGTGTCTCTGTCGTATGTGACGAAATTTTCCATTATACATAACGCTCTCTGCCCTACCTATTATCGCTTGGCTATCGCACTATATGCATATTGGTGCCAACGGTTTGGGCTAGAATGGAATATCTTCCAAGAGATTCCGGAGCCATTCAACTTCTTCACCGATGATGTCTAAAGCTATGAACTTAGACTCTATTGTGGAGCGGATGATACAAGTTTGTTTGGATGATTTCCAAGACACTGCTCCTCCATCAATGATAACAACATATCCACTCGTGAATTTTATTTCGGTTGAACCGGTGATCCAATTTGCATCATTATACCCCTCAAGAACTACGAGATATTTATTATAATGCAAAACAAAACTTATAAAATAGGATATATCACAGACTACTGACTATACTTAAAGTGACATCATGATACCCGTGAATGGTTGACATCAATTGTGGCCACAACCTTTTAATATATATATATATATTTCAACCATATCACTTCTTGTAAGTCCACTTTCTCAAATACCCAACTAATAACACATTCACCGATGTGAAAATTCAAGCTATTATCGATTTTTATCATTATCAACAATTGATTCTTGATTTATAAACCAATGAACTTATACATTCAATGAACCGTCTTGTCTTTCAACAAACACATTTTATCATGTAAAGTCACAACCTTTCAAGTGAAATCTGTTCAAGAAATTAATGAATATGACCTATAATGAAAGACATATGATCAACCACATCAAATTAGTAGTTCAATCAATTAGTCCTTACCAAGACAGAACGAGTTATGTGAAGATTTCACTAACTACCGTATCAATACCACCAAGGGCATACCATATCATTACCGCCAAGGACATATATCGTGGGGTTGACTTAATAGAATAATGTCAATAGATCAGCATTTTCTGATTCCATTGAAATTTTCTGTGAACCAGAAACCGATATCCTTTACTATTGGTGGCATATCCTATGAAACCACAATCAATTGTTATTGGTCCTATTTTTATCCTTTTGGGTTTAGAAACTTGCATTTGAGCCAAACATCCCCACACTTTGAAGTAATTCAAGGACTTTCTTCCTTTCCATTATTCATATGGAATAAATTATGTTTTTCTATAGGCACCCAATTGAGTATTCGGCTAGTCATAAGGAGCTTCCCCCCACAATTTCTAGGGTAAACGAGAACTTATTAACAAGACATTCATCATTATCAATGATTAATTGATCGACATATTTATCAACCAATAAACAACGGGTAGTCTTTCACCAACATCCATGTCAATACAGATAATTGTATTTTAATAGACACATATTTTCATGAAAAGTCACGACATTTCTAGTGACACCCTTTCATGGAAGAACATAACTCTTCCGAACAAGTATATAACCAATTATCAATTTGGTATACTAGTTAATTTCAATGACCACCATATCAAATATCCATTAAGGATTTTGTGGGTTTGGCGTAATACAAGAATGCCATTCGTTTTCATATCTCTAGTTTTTTCAAATTAAATTAGACACTAAGTCTAATACTAACTTTATCATAAGCCACGAACACCCCCCCCCCCCCCCCCCCCCCCCCCCCACATTTTAAATATTTCAAGTATCATGTTCTTGGACAACTCAAAACTAAAGTGCAGATGATGACTTATCTCCATAACATCAAATCAAAATGCACATTAATAATCCTAAGCTCAACATGCACATAAAAAATGCCCTCACTCATTTTGATGTTAGAATCTTATTAGCCAAAATTCCTGCTAAGCAATCACTCTTAATTGGTGCCAACTTTTTTTTTTTTTTTTTACAAAGCATCATAGAACACCCAATTATTAGTTCCACCAAGCCACTCTGATTATCCTGCAACGATACTACACGAGACAACTTTCTTGTTGCCAAACGTGACTTGTGGTTTTAGCAATTCCTTTGAAGTTTCTTTATCCCGTGATTGATTTCATTTGTTAGATGATATGCAAGAATGACGAGAAAGAGTTTTCCAATATCAAAAGTTAAAAAAAAAAAAAAAGCATCTTGTCAAATTGTAACAATAAAATCAGTTACTAAAGACATCTTGCCATTAATATATATATATATTAATGATTCTACCAATTAGGATTCAACCTTTCTTTTATCAAATAGCTTCAAGAAAATTCTTGTCTTACCCAGATAAAGTAAGGCAAAAACTTGTTAGAAAGTCACCAAATTTTGCTAAAAAGTCCGTCGAATATTTTTCATTCTACTTGGTCAAAATACCCTTCACACCAAACACATTTGGAACAGAAAAAAAAAATTAGCCACTATCATTATCCTTAATTGAGATGAAAATTGAATTAGCCTTGACTTAAGTATGAGAACAAAGTGTCTATTGTTCATTTCACTTTTAATTATCGCTGCAATTTTGTCTGACAGATTCAACTTCCGTCCATCATACATCACTCTCTTTAAATGTGATGAAATATTCTGTCAATAGACATTACAACACAAAGATAGTGACTTTATAGAAATAAAAAAAATGTTTCTTTCTTTTTCATCTTAACGAATAGTTCTTGATAGATTTCGAAAATTTAGCATATGCCAAAAAACAAAAGTAAGTTGTTTTACCAAGGCTTTTTCAGGAAAATTCATCTTTTTTTTTTTCGACACAAAACAATATATACATCTTATTTTCATGATCTATAGAATAACTTTCAAGTATTAATGTAAGTCTAATTCACGTCTTAATACCTTGAAATTAATATTCCACATATTTCGTGCATGCTACCACATTATATACCAACTAATTAATTTTATGGCAAGCAAATAGAATAGACTTTGAGATCATCAACTAATAATCGTCTACTCTAACATTTATAAAACCTGAATGTCATAAATCATAAAGAGTAGAAAATTAAATGATAAGCAGAGTAAAGAAAGTAAAACCCGAATTTACTGCCACTTTTTGAACTCATTCATCCTTGAAATAAACACACATCTGTCTGTGACTTATGCCCCATTTGCATGAACTCTTAAACAACGGAACAATAACAATCTTTGTTAAAATGTTGCAATTTCACCCTTAATCACAATTAATTGATTCTCAATTTCAAACCCTTGAATGCATAACCGAAGAGCCCACATGACTCTCATTTTCTTTACTTTCCTCTTATGTAAAGAGTAGTACTCCCTCCAAATGCGTAGTAAACGCACAAATGACTTGCAAGAGTACTCTATGTCAATTACCCACTTTAATGATTAAATTGATCATGAAAAAACGTGAGACCCAACAAAATAAAAGATACACGCTTGACACCCTTTTCTCAAACGACACAATCAGCTGATGATTAAACCAGTGCCATCAACGTAATTTGTTGGTGTCATACAATTTATTCGACATGGTGACTCGCCACACCAAAGTTATATACACTAATTAATACAACAATGAAGAAACTTATTCCATGGCTGAACAGTTTTGTTTGATGCCGTCAATCGAAATTAAATTCTGATTCTTATCTAACTGTTTTCTTAATCAGAGAATAAAATGACAAAGTTTTTATATCTTCAAACAGAATAATCTCTGACACAAACAAAAGTTATAAACGGTGAAGTTTTTATCTTCTACAAACAGAATAAACAACCAGCGAAGATTTTGTATCTTCAAACTTACGAACGTTACTAAATCGATAAAGTTTTATATTCTTTAAACCGAATAGTAACTTGGAGTAGAAAATCACATAGATTTTAATCTCCAAACAGCGAAGTAGAAAACCACAAAGGTTTAGTCCCCAAAAAGAGTAATTTTTTTAACTCAGCATTAAATGAGTGTTAAAACCCTCAAGTCTTTCATTCATTTCCTATTCCGAAACTAGAGCCATTTGGGGGCATTTCAAGGTGTTTCTTGGAGGAATATCCTTGTGGTAAGTTATTCCATCTTCATTACTATTCCATTATCCTTTAATCATCATAGAAATCCCCTTATTCATTCTAGAATCCCTAAGAACTTGAGGATTAAAGAGGGTTTAATGGGTTCTTTCCTAAATGATTTCTAGACTATACCTGTCACGACCCAAACCGATGAGTCGTGATGAGTGTCTGACCCCTTAGTGACCAAACACCCCCTATACTCATATCTGAACATCAAGGGCCCCTAAGTAACTTAAACTGATCTCATACTGCCTCATGAAAGGATGGCATCAAGAACTCGACAATCACAATATATATATATATATATATATATATATATATATATATATATATATAAATCGAAATAACGGTGCAAGTCAACTGAACCGCTACCTATGCCGTACACAAAAGAATAAAGCCGACAAGGCTAAGCTACCTACATCCACATATATATACAAACGTCTACGTACCTCTCTTGAGTATAATGCGCCCGATAAGGGGACGGACGGGCCCCGTCATACCCATATGTATATACATCTCAAAGGAATGCCATACTAAAAAATGGACCGTAGCTCCCGAACCAAATGGAGCGCTGCGATCGACGCTCGGATATAGAGGTCTGCGAACCGACCATCCGTCCGTCTCACTCGAACCTCGTGGGCATGAACACAACCCTCCGAGCAATAGGGGAGTCAATACGGATAATGTACTGAGTATGTAAGGCATAAGAATCATGAACGAAATTTGGAACTCAAAATGTCACCGATCGTACATAGAATTGTATGAACGATGTACGTAAGTAGGTGCGTCGTCTATAAAGCTGACAATGCCTCTGTGGGTGCATCATATGCATGCTCTCAACGATGAACATACTTATGCATATAAATACCGATCATATATATTCTCAACGATGAACATACTTATGCATATAAATACAGGTTATATATATATATATATATATATATATATATATATAAACGCCCGTCAAGCCTCGACGGGCATCCCATCATATCATATCGACCTCTCTGCGGCCATCTTAATCATATACATTGCTGCGGTACGTATAATACCCACGTATATAATGCCTTCCTGGTCACGGGTCAAGGTATGCATATGATATATGGATGCAATGCGAGTATAACGGATACATAACACTCTCGAATGACACAACGATGATCATACCATGCATATAAATACGGATCATATATATATATATATATATATATATATATATATATATATATATATATATATATATATATATATATATGTGTGTGTGTGTGTGTATATAATGCTTGTCAAGCCTATAGGGGCATCCCATCCCATCATATCATATCAGCCTCTCTGCGGCCATCATCATCATATAAATTACTGCGGTACGTGTAGCCCGATCCTTATATCATCATCATGGTGCACCAACTGATCAGGTGATAATGCGTATATAACGTCATTCCCTTTCCTCATACCCCATATACATATAATACTCAAGTATATAACGCCTTATGGTCACAGGTCAGTATGCATATGAATATATGGATGCAATGCAGGTATAAACTGGATACATAGCACTCTCGGAGTGACACAAGGTCGTACTATCTCCGATGAACATCTTTTGAGCTAACATCATTAATATAAGAAATCTCGAGACCCATGAACAGAAGGAACACTCATAACGGGGTATAGGAACATCAAAGACTGAAGTACTCCTAGTGCTTCTCAGAGTAGAGTTATATGGAAGTTCGTAGTTCACTTGTTTGTTCATATCATGAGATCATGCCAAAATGAAGGAAAAGATAGCCTTAACATACTTTAACGTCTCCTTAATCGCTTAACGTTTTCCTTCCAATTCGCAAAGTCTACATTCAAGAGGATCATACTAAAGGTTAAGTCTTGGAAAGCACTCTTAAGCTTAATCTAACACAATTAACGAGTTAACAAAATTTGGGCAGCACTTTCCCTATTTTATCGAATTCCACTATATGGAAAAACAACTCCCAAACAACAATAACAACATCCATAATATCAAAATAAAGAAGTTATATTCAATTAAACCCCAAGTTGGGCCGAAATCCCCTTTTTAAATTCACTCAAAGTCATCTTCTTCATTACACCATCCATGGCTTCTCCACTTTCATTCCTTTCCTCTCTAAGGAGTACTAAACCTTTAGATAAACTCAACCATAAGAATAAGATGGAAAACATAACTTGTAATCAAAGAGCTTCACCTCACTCAACTTCCTCCAAGCTCAAGTTCACCACCACTTGAAAAGGAGCAAGAAACTTCACCTTCTATGGATTACCTTAGGCTCTTGAGGTTGATCCTCTCTCCTGATGATATGGAAAGGTGAAGAAGGTTAGGGAATCTTAAAAATATATCAATAATACTCTAGAAGGGTAGGGGAATAAGTATGGAAGTGTGGAAATGAATTTGGGGTCGTTTGGGTTTTAAAAAGGAGGCCAAATCACACCCTGATGCACTTGGCGAAGAGTATGCGACTCAGCACACTGAGTGTGTAGTCGCACACTCCTACCTTGGCTTGGGGAGTATCTTGGGCAGAAATTCCATCCATTTTGGCAAGTTTTTTCCCAGTGTGCGGGTCATCACCTTGAGTGTGCGACCGCAACTGCCCACTTTCTCCCGGTTTCGCGAAAATGCGATATTTTCGATTCGTTTGATCTCAATCCTTATGGAACCTTCTTGGAACTTGTTTAAAACTTCATTAACCATCTAAGGAGACTTATATGTCTCCCTCAAGGTGATTCTAGGCAAAGTATAGCTCAAATGATACGAAATTTCCCATAACATGGCTCAACCTTAACTTTTTCCGACGAACTTACTTCTTTAGCCTCAAATGCCTTCGGAATATTAATTAGAATCATCAAACATCCTTCTTTATCTTACAAGGGATTCATGTCCACTTTAGGTTTACATTAGCATGCTCATAATGTGAGTGACACGAAATCCCAAGGTGTAACATTCTCCCCCTCTTACGAACATTCGTCCTCGAATGTTAAACTCTCAAGGATTCTATAAAAATTTTGCCAGAGTTTCTCCTGTAAAAATGTACCAATCCATCCTGTACACAACAACCCAAAATAATATCTCACAGGGCCACATACTAAAATACACCATACCATGGCCTCACACGACTAATCACAACAACTATAATTAAAACAATACATGGGGATGATGATACTTCACACTGAGTCTCCTGGAATGATGGAAACAAGTACGGGTACTTTGTCTTCATCTCTTCTTCAGCTTCCCAAGTCATTTTCTCTATATTATTCTTCCTCCAAAGCACTTTAATAGAAGCGACATCCTTAGTCCGCAATCGACGAACTTGTCTATCCAATATAGCTATAGGGACCTCCTCGTAGGATAACTGCTCGGTCACCTGGATATCATTTACTGGTACGACTTTAGAAGGATAACCTATACACTTATGGAGCATGTACACATGAAAAACCGGATGTACAGACATCAACTCAGAAGGTAGCTCCAACTCATATGCCACCTTACCTACTATACGAATAATTATGTATGGCCTAATGTATTGAGGGCTCAATTTACCTTTCTTGCCAAGTCTCACTACTCCTTTCATAGGCGAAACTTTCAGAAAAACCTAATTGCCTACCTCAAAATCTAACTTGCGTCGCCGATTATCCGCATAGGATTTTTGTCGACTCTGTGCTGCTAGCAATCTTTCCCGAATCATTTTCACCGTATCAACTACTTGCTGAATTAAATCTAGGCCTACTAACTGGTTTTCTCCAATATCAAACCACCTTCTAGGGGATCTACATATCCGTCCATACAAAGCCTCATAAGGGACCATCTGGATACTGGAATGATAACTGTTATTTTAGGCAAACTCGATGAGAGGTAGATGACCATCCCAACTGCCTTGAAAATCAAGTACACAAGATCTCAACATATCCTCAAGCGTTTGTATAGTACGCTCCGCTTGTCCCTCTATCTGCGGGTGAAATGCAGTACTAAGACTCACCTGAGTCCCTAACCCATTCTGAAAAGATTTTCGGAAGTTAGCTTGTTACACCCCGTATCTTCGAAGAAGCACTTATCAAATTTGAAACATAAGTACATTGAGTTATGGTTAAGCAAAATCACTTTGGAATGTAAGGATCAAGCATTATTAAGTATATTTAATGAGTGAAGGATGTATATAAGTTATACCGGAAGGTTTTATAAGGAAATGAGTGGAAGAAATGGAGCGGTACGACTTTGGAGAAAGGATGGGTGAAGTTTTGCATGAAAATTTTGGTCCAACTTGAGAAAAGAATATTTCTTTGCATATGAAGTGTTTTGAAGTAAAAAAAAAGCCTAAAATGAATTTCGTCGAGTCTAGTTTCCAACGCAACAAACCCCTCATCGATAGGACATCGGAGTAGAGAATTATGGACGTTACAAGTTTGGCTGACAAAGCAGAAATGCGTGCTACAGTACTGCTACAGTGACTCGACCCCCGAATTTGACCCCTATAAAAGGGTAATAACCCCCTTTTTCACTAGATTTTAGCCCAGAAATTTCCAGAAATCAGAAGGGAGAGTGAGGGTACCAAAAAGTGAGTAATTTTCAAGCGGTGGAATATTAGCTTAGGTCCGGATAGCACGTAGTTGTGTTTGTAGTCTTGTTTTGCGGTGGATTCGGTTCGGATTCTAGGCAAACATTGAAGATATTGTTGTCCTAGTAAGAATAAGGTATGGATCTCTTTCTATTTACATTAATACTAGTTTATTCACGAAGATAGAGTGTTTAGATAATTGTTTAGTAAGTTGATTAGTTATGAAAGTTGAAAAACAACGTGTGGGCTGTTTTATGGTATATATTGGTGTTGAAAATGATGTTATTGATGTTGGTGTTGTTTTTGTTGTTTTTGGTTGTTGAGTTGAGGTTTCGGGCTGGGCATATAAACAGGGGAGATGCTGCCCGATTTTCGGCAGGATATAGAACAGTTTTACTTGAAAGCTTAACACAAGTATACTATGATGAGTCTAACGATAGTGTGAATCCTTTTAAATGTAGACTCACGAGCTCGGACGAATAGGTGTAGATAATTGCAGAGTGAGCAGGTATGTAAAGTTATCCCTTCTTTCTTTTTGGCATGAATTACATAAACTGAGCAAACAACGAACATACATGACTCCAATGAATTCTAATCCTCAGTGGTACTTGACATGATAGTTGTCTTTGATTCTCAAGTGTTGGTTCATTCTAATTATTCTATTGAGTCTCGACGATGATTCCTTTTGTACATGATTGCTCCCTAATACTCTACTTGTGCACGCTTTCATTGCATTGTTCATCGAGTCCCTTACTAGAGACGGGTACGGTATATATATGATTATTTCACCGAGTCCCTCACTAGAGGGCCGGGTACGATATATATATATGATTATTTCACCGAGTCCCTCACTAGAGGGCCGGGTACGGTATATATATGATTATTTCACCGAGTCCCTCACTAGAGTGCCTGGTGCGGTATATATATGATTATTTCATGGAGTCCCTCACTAGAGGGCCGGGTACGGTATATTATATATGCGTGACTCTTATCTCATAAGGCACAGATGCATTGGTATCTTGATTATCATACTTTTCTCCTGTCATCTTTTACTCAGTCATGATCTTCTTTATTGTATTCTATGCTTTACAAACTCAGTATATTTTCCGTATTGACCCCTTTCTTCTGGGGCTGCGTGTCATGCCCGTAGGTACAGACACTCAGTTTGGCGATCCGCCAGCTTAGGACTTCTGTTAGGCCACTTGGAGAGCTCTATTGTTCCGGAGCTTGAGTCATTTTGGTACAGATCCTTTGACATAGGCTTTGTTATACTCTTAGAGGTCTGTAGACATATGTGGGTTGTTTATATACGGTTTGGTCAGCTATATCGATGTAGTTCATCTTGGATGACCCCGTGTACAGTGGCAACCTTGTCAGCTTGCATATTTGTTATGTTTTGGTTAGCTGTGGCTTCTCAGGAGACAGGTTCTTTTTGATGTATGACATAATGAGTTGACAGCATGCTTTTACAGAGTGCCATATTATTTTCAATTTCAGTCTAATTATATCTAGCATGTCGTATACGGGTGCCCAGCTCGGGCACTAGTCATGGCCCATCGGTTTGGGTCGTGACATAGCTGTGAACTGTGCTCCCCTATTTGAAATAATGGCTGTAGGAACACCGTGAAGTTGTACAATCTCCTTCAGATAAAGTTTCGCATAATCTTTGGCTGTATAAGTAGTTCTGACAGGCAAGAAATGAGCGGACTTTGTAAATCTATCAACTACGACCCATATTGAATCATACTTCTGTTGCGTACGGGGCAAACCTGTAATGAAATCAAAATTAATTACCTCCCATTTCCATGTCGGAATCTCCATAGCCTGCAATAAACCCCCGGGCTTCTGGTGCTTTATCTTGACTTGATGATAATTCGGACACTGAGCGACAAACTCCGCTATATCTTTCTTCATACCATCCCACCAATACACTTCCTTTAGATCATGATACATCTTTGCGTGCCTGGATGGATAGAATAACGAGAATAATGGGATTCCCCCATAACCTGCTGACGGTGGCCTGCAATATTAGGAACACACAACCTGCCTCGATATCTAAGTACTCCATCTCCCGTGATCACAAAGGGCGTCTTTTCTTTATGTGGAGCTGTACCTCAGCAGTGAACTAAGACAGGATCCTCGTACTGACGCTCCTTTATCTCCGCTACTAAGGATGACATCGTTGCATCCTGAACTGTAACTCCTGCATCACCTGAGTCTATCAACCGGACTCCCAAACTGGCTAACTGACAAACATCATGGGCTAGCTCCCTCTTCTCCGGCTGCAAATAGGACAGGCTACCCATAGACTTACGACTAAGAGCGTCGGCTACTACATTGGCCTTCCCAGGATGGTACAGAATATCCACATCATAATCCTTTAGCAACTCTAGCCATCGCCTCTGACGTAAATTCAAGTCCTTCTACTTAAAGATGTATTGGAGGCTCTTATGGTTGGTATAGATATCAACATGAACGCCATATAAATAATTCCTCCACATTTTCAAAGCATGGATCAACGCAACTAACTGAAGGTCATGGGTCGGGTAATTCTTCTTGTGCTTCTTCAGTTGTCTAGAAGCGTAAGCAACAAACTTACCGTGCTGCATCAATACACAATCTAACCCAATACCTGAAGCATCACAATAAATCACATAGCCATCTGCTCCCTCGGGAAGATTCAAAACGGCTACTGAGGTCAACTTATCTTTCAATATCTGAAAACTCTGCTCACACGCATCCGTCTATTGAAACTTAGCTGATTTCTGAGTCAGCTTAGTCAACGAGGCTGAAAGAAAATAAAATCCTTCTACGAACCTTCTGTAGTAACTGGCCAAACCTAAGAAACTATGTATCTCCATTGGTGTCGTGGGCCTTGGCCAATTCTTCACAACCTCAATCTTTTGAGCATCTACTCTAATGCCTTCGTTTGAAATAATGTGGCCCAGAAAAGCCACAGAGTTCAACCGTAAACTCATATTTGGAGAACTTGGGATACAACTCTCTACTTTGAAGAACTCCAAGCACTGCTCGTAGATGTTCTGCATGCTCAGCCTCTGACTGTGAGTAAACCAGAATATCATCTATAAACACAATCACGAATAGATCTAGAAAAGGTCCAAATACATGATTCATCAAGTCCATGAATACTGCTAGAGCATTAGTTAATCTGAATGACATAACACAAAACTCATAGTGGCTATACCTATTCCGGAATGCCGTCTTCGGAATATCTTCCTCCTTCACCCTAACTTTGTGATATCCTGATCTCAAGTCTATCTTCAAGAAGTATCTGGCACCTTGTAGCTGATCAAACAAGTCATCAATCCTCGGAAGTGGATATTTATTCTTCACAGTCACTTTATTCAATTGCTTATAATCAATACACATTCGCAAGGAGCTATTTCGCAAGGAGCGATCTTTCTTTCTTACAAATAATACCGACGCTCCCCACGGTAATGTACTAGGCCTAATGAAGCCTTTTTCAAGAAAATCCTTCAATTGCTCCTTCAATTCCTTCAATTTCGCAGGTGCCATTCTATAAGGAGAAATAGATATTGGCTGAGTATCTGGTAATAAGTCAATACCAAAATCAATTTTTTGCTCTAGCAGAATGCCTGGAAGCTCATCTGGAAACACTTCTGGGAACTCATTCACCATAGGAACCGACTGAAAGGTCGGCAACTCTGCTTGTACATCCTGAACCCGAACCAGGTGATAGATGTACCCTTTTCTGATCATCTTCTTTGCCTTAAGGTAGGAAATAAACCTACCCCTTGGTGAAACAGCCTTGCCCTTCCACTCTAGGACTAGCTCGCCTGGAAACTGAAATCGAACTATCTTCGTTCTTCAATCCACATTAGCATAACAGGAGGCCAACTAATCCATACCCATAATAACATCAAAATCAAGCATGTCCAACTCGATCAAATCTGATAGGGTGTGGCGATTGCAAACTATCACTACACAGCCTCGGTATACTCATCTAGCTATGACTAGATCACTAATTGGCGTAGACACCTCAAAAGGTTTAATCAACTCGGGCTCTACCCCAAACTTGCCGGCAACAAATGGCGTAACATATGATAAGGTGGAACCTGGGTCAATCAGTGCATACACATCATAGGAGGAGACTGATAATATACCTATGACGACATCAAGAGACGACTCACTATCTTGCCCACCAGCTAGTGCATATACGCGGTGCTGAGGACCGCTCGAGCTGGATGCTCAACTCCTCCCTCTACCTCGTCCTGCAAGTGTCTGAGAGACTTGCCCTGAAGGGGGTACTACAGAAGATGAACCAGCTGCGGACCCTGTGGGCTTAACCATACTCTCACTCGCTCTCATCGAACACTGTCGCACCCTGTGACCTAGCTGGCCACAAGCATAACAACTATCTAATCCCAGTCGGCACTGGCCTACCTGTAACATTCCACACTAGGCACATTGCGGCAAAGGGGGTCTCATCTAGCCTGACTCTGGTCTGTGCTGAGAGCCTGATGCTCTAGAACTCAGGCTCACTCCGGAATAAGAAGACTGATTAAACCTCGGACCTGATAACCGCGGAGATGCACTTCCTGCCGAATAGAAAGGATATATGGAAGTTTGCTGCCTCTGTCCTCCCTTGAACTCACCCCCAATATCTAGAGATCTAGCCCTCTTACCATAGCCCTGGTCATGATCATGCTCTATCATTCGCTGATGCTTGCGGTCCTCTAAATTCTGTGCATATACCTGTATACGAGAGATGTCCATGCCTAGCTGTAATGCGGCAGTCGTACAAGCATTTATCAAATGTGGCCCTAGACCAACCACAAAACTATGAACTCTGTCCTCCATCTCAGCCACCATGGCTGGGGTATATCTAGCCATAGAATCAAAATACACACAATACTCCTGGACACTCATACTGCCCAGCTCAATACGCAGAAACCTATCTGCTCGGCTCGTCAGACTTCTGGAGGTAAATAATGGAGAATAAAAGCATCTGAAAACTCTTGCTAAACAGCTGGAGGGGCATTCTCTCCCCTAGATAACTCCCAAGTCTGATACCACTGTACTGTAATATCACGAAGCCTATACGAAGCAAACTCCATAGACTCGAACTCATCCGCGTGCATAACCCTCAAGGTCCTCTGCATACTGTCAATAAAATCCTGGGGGTCCATATTTTGCTTTATCACAGAAAACTCTGGATGATCCAACCCGAGAAAAGTCTTAACCCTCGAACTACTAGCCCTATCTGCCTGATCAACACCAACCCCCTGCCGCTGAGCCAAAGCGGCTACCAATCTGGTTAATAATTGTACAACATCCCGCACATCTTGGCCTGGTACACCTGGCTAAGGAACTGGGGCAGGTGCTGGAGGCGGGGTATGCGAAGTCTCAGATGGGCTCTCACTTTGAATTTAATCTCCAGCCCTTGTAGCCTGCTACCGACCACTCTCTTGCCCTTCTGGGCAGTTGTAGCTTTCTTGCGAGGCATCGCTAAAATCAGAACAAATTATCAAAAGGCAAACTCTTATATCATGGCTCTATCGCACGATCTAAGAGTGGAAAGAATGACATCATCGTAAATGTCCTGTAGCCTCCTGTTTATAAGTGTGGTGCACAACACACCCATAAACAAGACTCTACTAGACACGGTCTATAGACAACCCTAGGATGGAACTATTCTGATATCACTTCTGTCACGACCCAAACCGATGAGTCGTGACGAGTGTCTGACCCCTAGTGACCGAACACCTCCATACTTATATCTGAACATCAAGGGCTTCTAAGTAAATTAAACTGATCTCATACTGCCTCATGAAAGGGTGACATCAAGAACTCTGCATAATCTGAAATAACAATGCAAGTCAACTAGACCGCTACATATGTTGTACACAAAAGAATAGAAGCCGACAAGGCTACATCATCTGACATATACATACAATTGTCTACAGATCTTTACTGGAGTATAATGCTGTAGAAAGGATGGGACAGGGCCCCGTCATACCCATATGTATGTACATCTCAAAGGAATGGCATACCAAAATAGACTGCAGCTCCGGATCAAATGGAGGGCTCGACCATCGGATATGGGAGTCCTGCGAACCGGACCACACGTACGTGCACGACCTGCGGGCATGAACGTAACCCCCCCAGCAATAGGGGAGTCAGTACGGATAATGTACTGAGTATGTAAGGCATAAGAATCATGAACGAAATCTGAAACTCAAATGTCACTGCCTGACTAATAGATTTGTACGAACCAGTATCTGTAAGTAGGAGCATAAATCTGTATAACTGACAATGCCTCTGTGGGTGCATAATATGCATGCTCTCAACGATGATCATGCCCATACGTATAAATACAGATCATACATATATATATGCATATATAATGCCTGTCAAGCCTCTATGGGCATCCCATCATATCATATCAGCCTCTGCGGCCATCATCATCATATATATTGCTGCGGTACGTGCAGCCCGATCCTTATGTCATCATCATGGTGCACCAACTGATCAGGTGGTAATGTGTATATAATGCTATTCCCTTTCCTCATACCCCATATACATATAATACTCACGTATATAACGCCTTCTGGTCACGGGTCAGTATGCATATGAATATATGGATGCAATGCAGGTATAAAATGGATGCATAGCCTCTCGGAGTGACACAAGGTCGTACTATCTCCGATGAACATTGTTACACCTCGCACTTTCATATAATAAGCATGCCACGTACTTCACCATATTAATGGAGTATTGGAGACGTCCCATGAAGTTTTGAAAGATACAATCCATGGGAAGTACGTAATAATGAAGTAAAGGATGAATTACGATCCCGTAAGTCTTAACCGGGCTTAGAACCAAAGGACATGACCATTATCAAGTATGATTAATAATAAATATCATGTATGGAGAGTTTTGAAAGATTCCGGGACCAAGCGAATCAAAGAAAATAAGTTTGTCGAAAGTTTGGGAAAAAAGTTGGCAGAATTTTGGGTCAACTTTGGAGGGGTATATCTCCAGGTATATTACGAGTTTTAACGTGTTTCAAAAGCCTAAAATGAAGTTCGTCAAGTCTAGTTTCCAACGCAACAAACCGCTCATCAAAATGACATCGGAGTAGGGTTATGGCCATTTTAATGTAAAGACTCCAAAATTTGCCAAATGGCTTCCGCGGGTCCCACTTGAGAAGGTCGGTGGAACCGACTTATGAGGGGTATAAATACCCCATTAAATCTATTTTTAAGCATTTTTACATTCTCAATAGTCCTAGAAACTTCCCAAAACATCCCCCAAACATTTATAGCCCATTAAATCAAGAATTTAACAAGATTACACTAAACTAGTCCATGAAAGGTGATTGTTCTTGCTTCTACTTGATGTTGTGGTGAGTTTGGTCTTGAAGAAAGTTGGTGTGGCTGAATTTCTACAAGTATAAGATATGTTCTTCATCCTATCTCTTATGTTGAGTTGATTTGAAGGTTTAGCAAGTCTTAAAAGTGAAAATAGTTATGGAGGAAAGGTCATAAAGTGTTGTGTTGAAGTTATTGTGTTTATGGACTATTTTGAGCATGTTGTAGCCGTGTGGCTGGGCTGATTTACATCTATAGAGATGGTATCTAATGTTGTTGGTGTGTTGATGAGATTATGCTCCTTGATTGGGAAGAAAGGAAGTGTATATTGTTGTTGCGTGTTGAAAAACATCGTGTGGGATGTTTTATGGAATATTTTGGTATTGATGATGATGTGGTTGATATTAGTATTACTATTGTTGTTGTTTTGTTAGTATTGTGATTTCGGGCTAGGGATATAAACAGGGGAGATGGTGCCCGAATTTCGGTAGATTTTAACAGGAATTAATTTGAGGGCTTAAGACAAGCATTTGATGATAAGCCTAACGATAATATGAATTTCTTGAATGTAGATTTATAAGCTTGGGAGGATAAGCGTTAAATAGTTAAAGTTAAGATGACCGAAAAGGTATGTTAAGACGACCGAAAAGGTATGTTAAGGCTCGTCCCTTTCTTTCAAAGGCATGATTCCTATGGTATGATTCCATAAATGTTTCCATAACCTCCTTGATTTCAAAAGCTAGAAGTTCATAATTCTTAAAGCTTCTCATGATATTAAAGATGAGAATGATTCTATGATGATTACAATGAAAATGATGATTTTATGTTCAAAGGTCTCAAGTTATGATTTCAACGATGATATGAAAATGTTGAGATATTTCATGATTTTTCGATTTATTTCATTGTTGTTGATCTCACCTTATGCATTGTTCCTTCGAGGTGAGATATAGCAATAATGGTTGTTCCATAATTGTGAATCGGAGGTTATCGACCTTATGTCGCTCCGATAAAGTTGTAGCCTTCATATGAGCTTTCATGCGTGTTATTTACATTATGTATATGAATATGATATATATGGATCGGGCCGTAAGTTCCTCGGCACTAACTTATATGGATCGGGCCGTACGTTCCTCGGTACTAACTTATATGGATCGGGCCGTACGTTCCTCGGCACTAACTTATATGGATCGGGCCGTACATTTCTCGGCACTAACTTATATGGATCGGGCCGTACGTTCCTCGGCACTAACTTATATGGATCGGGCCGTACGTTCCTCGGCACTAACTTATATGGATCGGGCCGTACGTTCCTCGGCACTAACATATGATATGTATGGATCGGGCCGTACGTTCCACAGCACTCACATATGATATTTATGGATCGGGCCGTTCATTCCGCGGCAAAAGCATATACTTTTGGATTGGGTTGCATGTTCCGCAACACTAATACTAATGTTATATGTGTATATATGTATATAGGTGCTTGTGTGTATATGATTTTAAGATGTACAGGTTATCCCTCCTATTCCATGTTACCTTTCACATCTATATATGTTGTTATTTATGCCTTACATACTCAGTACATTATTCGTACTGACCTCCTTTCTTTGGGGGCTACGTTTCATGCCCGCAGGTACAAAAACTTAGTTTGGTGATCCGCATGATCTAGGACTTACACTTTCGACTTCTTGGAAGCTCCATTGTTCGGAGCTTGAGTCATTTTGTACGAATCCATTTGACATAGACTTTGTTATACTCTTAGAGGTACGTAGACGTATGTGGGTTGTATATATGTAGTGCAGTCGGCTATACGGATGTAGTTCGTTTTAGATATACCCGCGTATAGTGGCGACACTTGTCGACTTGCATATTTTGTTATGTTTGGTTATTTGTGACTCCTCGGAAGACGAGGTTCGTTTTGATATATGGCATTATGAGTTTACAGCATGTTTTTACAAATTTTCCACATTGTCCTAGTATCAGTCTGTGATTATAGCTAAACGAGGTTCGTATACGAGTGTCCAGCTCGGGGACTAGTCATGGCCCATCGGTTTAGGTCGTGACAAATATATTTTGAGCTAACATCATCAATATAAGAAATCTTGAGACCCATGAACAGAAGGAACACTCATAACAGGGTATAGGAACATCAAAGACTGAAGTACTCCTAGTGCTTCTAAGAGTAGAGTAATATGGAAGCTCGTAGTTCGCTTATTTGTTCATATCGTGAGATCATGCCAAAATGAAGAAAAAGATATCCTTAACATACCTTAACGTCTCCTTAATCGCTTAACGTTCTCCTTCCAATTTGCAAACTCTACCTTCAAGAGGATCATACTAAAGGTTAAGTCATGGAAAGCACTCTTAAGCTCAATCCAGCACAATTAACGAGTTAACAAAATTTGGGCAGCACTTTCCCTATTTTATTGAATTCCACCATATGGAAAAATAACATAACAACATCCATAATATCACAATCAAGAAGTTATATTCAATTAAACCCCAAGTTGGGCCGAAATCACCTTTTTAAGTTCACTCAAAGTCATCTTCTTCATTACACCATCCATGGCTTCTCCACTTTCATTCTTTTCCTCTCTAAGGAGTACTAAACCTTCAGATCAACTCAACCATAAGAATAGATGGAAAACATACCTTGTAATCAAAGAGCTTCACCTCATAACTTCCTCGAGCTCGAGTTCACCACCGCAGAAAAGAGAGCGAAACTTCACCTTCCATGGATTACCTTAGGCTCTTGAAGTTGATCCTCTATCCTAATGATATGGAAAGGTGAGAAGGGTTAGGAAACCTTCAAAAGATTTCAAGAAGACTCTACAAGGGTAGGGAAATAAGTTTGGAAGGGTGGAAATGAATTTGGGGTCATTTGGGTTTTAAAAAGGTGGCCAAATCACACCCCGACGCACTTGGCGAAGAGTATGCGGCTCAGCACACTGAGTGTTCGGCCGCACACTCCTCCCTTGGATTGGGGAGTATATTGGGAAGAAATGCAAGCCATTTTGGCAAGTTGGAACCCAGTGTGCGGGTCAGCACCTTGAGTGTGCGACCGCACACTGCCCACTTTCTCCCGGTTTCGCGAAAATGCAATATTTTTGATTCGTTTGATCTCCAATATTTATGGAACCTTCTTAGAACTTGTTTATAACTTCATTAACCATCTAAGGGGCCTTATATGTCTCCCTCAAGGTGATTCTAGGCAAACAATAGCTCAAATGATACGATATTTCCCATAACATAGCTCAACCTTAACTTTCTCCGACAAACTTACCTCTTTAGCCTCAAATGCCTTTGGAATCTTAATTAGAATCATCAAACATCCGTATTAATCTTACAAGGTCTTCATGTCCACTTTAAGTTTACATGTGCATGCTCATAATACGAGCGACACGAAATCCCAAGGTGTAACAATACCACCTTGGATTATGGATTGGGTTAGCTTCATTTAGCATAGAAATGATGATTAGAAGATGTTGTAATATGTTTACTTCATTATCAGTGGATAATTTATTAATTGGGAGTTAGGGTTTATTCCCAAATTTGGAGGTTTCTTCTAGAATCTGAATTTCCCTATTTTATGAGTTTAATTGGCTAATTGTTGACGGGAATTGATCATCTAGAGTACTAATTTCATGTTGAGACCTATAGATTCCTAATTTAATCTTGTTTGTTCATAAAACCTGTTCCATGGGTTGAGATTTGGGAGTTAAATAGGAGTTTGGTTTTTTGGATACTTTCTTCTTGATTCTAATTCCATATTCGGATATGACTAGACTTTCATTAATTTGAGGCGCTACGAAAGGGCAAGGCTCACGATTGAGATATAGGATATTGGTGATTAGTTATATATCCTGATTATGCTATTGTGGTACCTTACGTTGTTGTTATTGAGATGAGGATAGTGAATCTGTTGTGGCTTATTGTATAACCCTTATTGATGATATTACTTGTGTGCCCACGTGTGGTACTATTTGGGATTGACTTAATGGAGGGAGTTATTGACTATCGTTGGCGTCTATGGTAGAATCAGTTAGGGGATCTGAGAGGCGGTGGCTTACCACACCGGATGTCGGCGGTTTGAGTCGCATTATCTCCGGCAGTGAACAACGATACAAAGCTTTATGATAGCACCCAATTTTTCTGATTCGGTGGTTCGATCTATGATTTATCATTCATAGATGTTGCTAAGATCCGTCTATTTAGCAGCACATTAGGATGGCATAGCCTTAAAAGTGAAAGGCGAGGTTAAAGCGAGAAAAGGCTTACGGTGTATACCTAGGCACCCAGAGTCGAGGAAGGGTGTAGTAATCAATGAAATGCTTCGGGGAGTGATTGATATTACATTTGCATTGTATTCATACTCATTTCTATGATGTATTGACATTGCTTTGAGATGGTACTGGTGATGGGAAATGAGAAGAAAATACAGATGCTTGAGACATATTGATACGAGTCATCTCTGGGCTGTGTGCGGAGTGATCGGTATTCCTCTGAAACATATTAGATATTGAATCATCTCTTGGCTATGTGCGGAGTGACTGGTGCATGAACTTCGCGGGTCGCGCATGGGTTATGCTGTCAATGATGTGATGTTCTATCATCGGAGTACATGTGTACGAGCATATGCATTGCATTCATACTTCATACATTATTGCATCAAATTGTATCTCTTGGTTATTTATTTCGCGGATTGTGATTGGATACTTGTGTAGGTTGAATTGGGACCTTATACTATGGTTATGAGATGTTCTCGGAATGCACTCTTAAAACCTGGCACAATTTGGTTTAGATACTATAACCCGGGCTGGGACTTGCTTCGTTGATACTTTGACATTGGTGACCTATACTCTACTATTTACTTGCTTCTTACTTAATTTTCTTTATATACGTCAACTAATCTTAGTCGGCCTATGATACCTACCAATACTTGTTGTTTGTACTTACCTATGCTTGCTGCATTCTTTTATGGATATAGAGCATTTGACAGGTTCCACCTCTTCTCCTCGTGGCTGATCTTCCCAAGGTCGAGCATTGGAGTTTCTAAGGTGAGCACCTGGCGAGCCACTGCCCGGAGACTCTTCATTACTTACTTGTCGTACTTTCATTCTGAGATAGTATTGTATCATTCAGACTTATAGATTGTAGTAAAGCTCTTGTATGACCAGACCATGAGACTGGGGGTGTATTTTGCTATTCCACACATTTATCATATTATTGTTGTTTGAGAGTCCTATTAGTATTGTTCTCCCACATTTACTAATTAGATGACATATTTGGGATAAGGGTTCGCCTATCGAGGTGGAAAAGATAGGTGCCCGCGCGACTTTACTAAAATGGATCGTGACAAGTTGGTACCAGAGCCCTAGGTTACCCGGTCTATAATAAAAGAGTGCGTCTAGTAGAGTCTCGTGGGTCGGTACGATGAGCTCCTTACTTATCTACGAAAGGCTGTAGGATATTTAGGAACTTCACATTCTTTCATTCTTCCATGCTACTTTATTCTAATTGGTATCTGGAATAATCGAAGTGGTATCTGAATCATATCTCTTCTATCACAGATGGTGAGGACTCGATCCATGATAGCTAGAGATCAGGTGCCGAAGCCTGCAGCTTCGGCTGGCACTAGAAGGCGAGTGACAGTTAGAGGACGCGGTCGAGCTAGAGGCCACGGGTCTGCACCAGTTAGGGGCAGGGCTCCTGCGGTTAGGCAGCAGCGTGCGAGATCTCTATCTCCAGAGCCTGGGCCTGAGATTCAGCCAGTTGGAGACCAGGTCATCGGGGATGATATGGCTCTTGCACAGGCACACCCCTAGGCCACTTCAGATCAGATGGTTAGGACACTATGGCTCACGTTTTACTTCATTTGGATGCCTAGCAGGCTGCTGCTAGTATTAATACTCCGGGTGAAGGATCATAGACTAGAGTTGGGGCACAGACCCCCGAGTAAAGGCAAACTCGTGCAGCGCACCCTACTGCGGTTGTGGCTTCACGGATGGATGCAGTGCCAACCCCGAGAGATGATCTCAGACCCATGGCAGGCCTTGTTATGATTTTGATTGATTAGGAGCTGGTAGGGAGGTTCAAGAAGATGGATCCACCGAGATTTGCTGGTATTTTTGGAGAGGATGCATATGAGTTTATATTGGACATGCATGAGTTATTGCACATGATGGGGATTGTTGAGACCCACGGGGTTGATTATGTGTCATACTAGTTTCACGAAGACACGAAGACCTAGTGGAGGTACCTCATTTCTTGCAGACCAGAGGGTTTTCCTCCACTTACTTGGACACAGTTTTATTGGGCTTTCCTTGAGAAATATATGCCTCGTGCCTTGAGAGGGGCACGTAGAAATGAGTTCCTTCATTTGTAGCAGAGGGGATTATATGTTGATGCTTATGTGACTCGTTTCTTGCATTTGGCCCGTTATTCAGCACCCTTAATTCCTACTGAGCCCGACAACATTTGATGATTTGTTGGTGGGCTCGTTACTCCTCTTCATATTCTATGCCTTCAGTTTAAGGCCATGGTTGCTTTCTTCAGTGCATTATTGAGCACGTGTCATTATTTGAAGCTACCAAGGCCCGCTCGCTTGGAGGGGTTAGTGAGAAGAGGCAACGACAGTTTGGGGGTTATAGTGGTTCCAGCTCGAGGGGCGCCCTGATAGTCTTAAGGCGTGCTCGAGTCCTATTTCGGCTATCGTGTGCGGTCGACGTTGCGGGCTTCTTCTAGTGGGCCATCCGGACGAGAGAGCTTCGAGAGCTCATTTTCTCGATTAGCGAGACGCAGTTGTTCCGGTGGGTCTTTAGTTTCTGTTCATCAGGCTTTGCCTTCTAGAGCTTGCTATGCATGTGGAGCGCCTGGTCATTTTTCTAGAGAGTGTCCTCAACCCAGGCAGGGTTATCAGTCCCAGAGGACTCCGGCATCGTCAGGTACCCAGGGAGGTGCTTCTCCGAGAGGTGGTGCTCAGTCTGGCCGCAGTGGTTTATAGACTTCTAAGGATGGATCCCAGTCCGATAGAGGTAGGTCCCAGAGTTTGAGAAGTGGATCACAATCCGGACAGTCTAGTCATGATGAGGCCCAGTGTTATTCTTTCCCAACTAGACCCGTGGCGGAGGCCTCAGATACGGTCATTTCAGGTACTGTTTCTATTCGATATAGAGTAGCTTTTATATTATTTGATCCTGGATCCAATTAGTCATATGTGTCTGTATATCATGCTGTTAGTTGGGATTTGACTTGTCATAGCATAACCGTACCTGTTCAAGTGTCTACTCCAGTTGGAGATTCTGTTGTCGTTGATCGAGTATATTGGTCGTGCTTGGTTATTTTTATGGGTTATGACACGTAGGTAGACTTGATGATACTTGATATGGTGAATTTTGCTATTATTTTGGGTATGACCTGGCTTTCTCCTTATCATGCGATCTTAGACTGTCATGCCAAGACAGTCACTTTAGCCATGCCAGACATTCCTAGACTTGAGTGGAGAGGTACTCCTAATCCTGCTCCGAAAAAGATTATTCCCTTTCTTCAGGCAAAGAAATTAGTCAACAAGCGGTTTTTAGCTTATCTGGCTCATGTACGGGACACTACTATTACATCTCCACCTCTTGAGTTCGCTCCCATTATGGGTGAGTTTGTGGAGGTATTCCTGTATGATCTGCCGGGTATGCCACCCGATCACGATATTGACTTTTGCATTGACTTGGCGCCGGGAACCCACCCTATTTCTATTTGCCATATCGTATGGTACCTGCCGAGTTGGGAGTGCTGAAAGAGCAATTGCAAGATTTGTTGAGTAAGGGGTTCGTTAGACTGAGTGTCTCTCCTTGGGGCGCTCTTATATTGTTCGTGAAAGATGGATCTATGAGGATGTGCATCGATTATCAACAACTGAACAAGGTTACTATTCATAACAAGTATCCTATGCCTCGTATCGATGATTTATTTGACTAGCTTTAGGGTGCTTTAGTGTTCTCGAAGATTGACTTGCGTTCAGACTACCATCAGCTGAAGATCAGGGCTGAGGATATTTCGAAGACAGCTTTTCGGATGAGATATAGGCATTATGAGTTTTTGGTTATGTAATTTAGATTTACCAATGCCCCGGATGCATTCATGAGTTTGATGAATGACATCTTTAGGCCATTCCTTGAATCAATTGTGATTGTGTTTATTGATGATATCTTGGTGTATTCCAAGAGTAGAGAGGGGCATGAGGGCTATCTTCGCGCAGTGCTTGGGTTGTTGAAGAAGAATAGTTTGTTTGCTAAGTTTTTGAAGTGTGAGTTTTGGTTAGGAATAGTGAACTTGGAGGGAAGCACTCAGTCGACAAGGATAGAGAGGTGTAAAGGTATGTAAGTCTATTCCCCCTTCTTTCTAAGGCATGACTCTTACAAAATGATTTCCCTTACTTTTACAAGACTTTCTTACATCCCGAAAGCTACAAGTCTATGATTATTAAGGGCTTCTCCTGAGATAAAGATAGAGATGCATTATGATAACGATAATGATAATGATGATTCTATGTCTAGAGATTCTAAAGCTTATGAAAGGATGCTATTATAGGATTAATGATCTTGATGTATGATTTCCTTGATTGTTATTCATTATTGATAGTCTCACCTCATAATGCCAGTTCCTTTAAGGCGAGACATGATGATTATGATGGTTTCATAAGATAATCGGAGGTTACTGACCTTACGTCACTCCGATAGAGTTACAGCTTTTACTTGAGCTCTTATGCATGCTTTATGTTGAGTGTATAATGATGATTACACTGTGCCTAGATGGCCGGGCAGCACCGCTAAGGCGGGCGGCTCATTAGACCGTGTCTATATGGCATGGGCAGACACCACTAGTGGGCGGCGTGAAATGATTACCCCGGACGCGGGCTAATGATATTATTGATCTAGACAGCTTATGTATGTATGTGTGATATGTTTTAAAGATAAAAATGAGCATGTATGATTCCGCCTCAAGAGGCAAGCAGTTGTAGTTATACTTTCTTCTTATGTTTTCTATATTTCCTTATCATGTTATCATATATGCCTTACATACTCGGAACATTGTTCGTACTGACGTCCTTTTTGTAGTTATACTTTCTTCTTATGTTTTCTATATTTCCTTATTATGTTATCATATATGCCTTACATACTCGGTACATTGTTCGTACTGACGTCTTTTCTTTTATGGACGCTGTGTTCATGCCCACAGGTAGATAGGGAGGCGGTACAGATTCATAGGAGCATATCAGCAGCTACACAGGAGCACTCCACTACTCCGGAGGTGCTATTTAGTGATATATTCTTTTACGCACATATTTCGGGCATGACAGGGTCCTGTCCCATCCTTATGACTTCAGTACTTCAGTTAGAGGCTCGTAGATACTTATGTGTGGGTTGTAGATGTTATGAGACTTCTTCAGTGTATGTTTTGTACATCATTTTGTAGCCTAGTGGGCTTATACATATATACATATTTTGGGAGATTTAGAAATTGATTTATGATAAGTTTTATGTTGAAAATGATATATGTCCAGGTTAAGTATGATAGATAGCATGATGAGTGGTGCTCGGTAGCCAGCTCCGGGTACAGTCATGGCCTACTAGTTGGGTCGTGACATTGAACTTGCGAAGTTTGTCAAAGAACTTGCACAAGTGCGTGGTATGTTCCAAGGTTTCCCTTGATTTTATGATGATGTCGTCCACATATACTTCAATCTCTCAATACATCATATCGTGGATTAGGATAGTCATAGCTCTCATGTATGTGGCGCCGGTATTTTTGCGGCCGAACGGCATTACCCAGTAATGGTAGACTCCCCAAGGGGTGATGAAGGTTATTTTTCTATATCTTCTTCGTTCATGAGTATTTGCTGGTACCCGCGAAACCATCCACGAATGACTGCAGCTCGTGCTTGGCGCAGTTGTCTATTAATGTATGGATGTTTGGGAGAGGAAAGTTGTCTTTCAAACTGGCCCGGTTGAGATCTCATAGTCCACACAGATCCGAATCTTTTCGTCCTTTTTGGGTACTGGCACTATTTTGGCCACCTAAGTGGGGTAGGATGTCGCCTCCACTATTCCAGACTTAATTTGTTTCTTTACTTCGTCCTTTATCTTGATACTTATGTCTGGCTTAAATGTTCGCATATTTTTCTTAACCGAGGCAAAACCTTCATTGATAGGTAATATGTGGGCCACTATTTCAGTGCTCAATCCCGGCATATTCGCGTATGACCAGGCGAAGACGTACACATATTCCTTCAACAGAGCTATGAGTACTTCTTTCTATGGAGCTCCCAAGTGAGCGCTGATTTGCGTCTCTTTGACATCTTCTTTGTCACTGAGGTTAATCACCTCAGTTTTGTCCATATTCGGCTTCTTACCTTTTAAATCTTCTACCTCTTCTACCAGTCCCTCTGGCATAATTGTCGCTTCATCGTGTTCCTCGTACTCCTACTGACTATCTTCCTCATTCATTTCGCGACACATCATGACATTTTCAATTGTTTTATTACGGTTACTACTGAAAAGGAGAGGCAAAGTAAAGTTAGGTTTGTTATTCGCGGTTAGTTAGAAAACTTTCATTATTATTATCTGATAAGGCTAGTAGTTTTATGTAGATTGAGCCTTTTCATTAATTCAAGAGTAATTGGTTACAAACTATGGTCCTGGTTCAGAACAACGTTAGACCATTTCCATTTTTAGACATCACGAAGTAATTTAGAAAAGGCGATCATTTGGTCCTTGGCCGATGTTGCCGTTTTTTTAGCAAAATATTTTAAGAAAAGCCCATCTCTCTACCGAGAAGCCAAGAGGGGAGTACATGTCTAGTTGTTCAAATGCTCTCCTGGCTTCAGACTGCATACGGTGAGCATCTCTTGGCTTTCTTCAATGATCGTATAGCATTCTTCTTCTTGAAACAATGACTCAAGACCCCCATCGATTTCTTATTCATTCAGTATCAAAATATTTTTAGGAAATGACTGGTACAAGCTCGGAATTGGATGAGCTAGATTCCCCATTCTGGGTTCCCTCTTGATAGCCTTTGTGAGCTCATCCTCGCTAGGAGTATACCCTAGACCGAAGTGGTAATTTTCTTTTGGGATTGGCACAGGCTCTGTTATCCCTTCGAGGTCCCTTCCTAGGCCTTTTCCTGTTTTAAAACCACTTCTCAGCATGGTGGAGGCAATCATTTTGTAGATTATTGGCATTGGTTTATCGACCTCCTCTTCTGTATGGGTGGCCCCAGCGTATTCCACCACATGGAAGTTTGACATGTGGGGACTCCCTCGATCGCAGGTATAATGTTGTAAGGATACTTTTGGATATCCTTCTTAGCTGCAACTACAATTTCCTGTCCCTGCCATTCAAATTTTATGGCTTGGTACAGAATTGATAGGACTGCGCCATCGGAGTGTATCCAAGGCCTTCCCAGGAGCATGTTGTAGTTGGCCGTGATCGCCATGACTTGGAATTCTGCTTTGAAAGAGGCAGGCCCAATTTTGATTTGCAGTTCTACTTCTCCCAGGGAATCACCTTGGGATCCATCAAATCCCCTAACATTTGTCCCGCTCTGGCGAATTTTGCTCATGTCATAGCCAAGTTGTGTTAATGTAATGATGGGGCAGATGTTGAGGCCCGATCTATTTTCGTCAATCACTCTCCCTATTGCCTTGCCACGATATTCTATAGTGATGTTAAGGGCTCTGTTGTGGGAGGTTCCTTCTGTTAGCAATTCTTCTTTGGAGAAGCAGATCTTATGTTCTCCGATGATGTGGGCTACCAACCCAGCCAAGTCTTCGCTGTACCAGCTGGCACGTGTGCATCATTTAATACTCTTATGAGGGCCTGCCTGTTGATGTGCAGTTAAATTATGGCATATTCGATGCTTTTTGGCTATAAGTTTTACTTGTTTTTGAGCAAGTCTTGGTCTTTTTGATGTGTTTGTGTTATGTTGTAGGTATTTAACGTATTTTGGGAGCAAGTCGTGGAAATGATTTAAAAAGTGTTCAAGAAAGAAAAATAACTGAAGCTTGATTTTTGCGGAGCAAAAGACGGACCGTATAATATTTACGGTCTGTCAATTCAACCGTAGATCCATGACAGAAAGGCATCAGAACTGAAGGAGGAGTTCAACTAGAAAGTACAGACCGTATATCATTTACGGTCCATAAATCCCACCATAGATTGGTTCCAACAAAGTCTCAAAGGAAAGAAGAATGTACGGACCAGTTATACGGACCATAAAATATCTACGGTCCGTAAAAAGAGAGCGTGTATTTGGGCGACAGAAGAATGTTTAGACCGTAAAATTATATGGACCAATATACGGACCGTAAATATTATACGGTCCGTATATTGGTCCGTCGGGGGCAATTTTGTCAAACGTGTTTTGCACAACTTAGACTCTTATAAATACCTAATGTAGGTTTCTTATAGGCTAAAATTGTTAAGATTTCAGTTTTATTTCCTTAGCATTGAATACTCACAGTTTTTGAAGTCTTTTGGGATTACAAACAATTGCAATTATTTTCTCTTCAATTCCAATCAATCATTCGTAAGCATTATGATCTCAATTATTTATTATTGTTCTTCTTCTTCTATGAGTAGCTAAATTCCTTTACTAAGGTTGTGAACCCAAGGATGAGTGTTTTGTGATTGGGGATTGTGATTGATACATGCATATTGGATTGTTAGGGTTTATTTGTTCTTCGTTTTCATCATATAGTTAGTGGTTGTAAACATTAGCTAACGCCATAAACTTTGGTTTATTTTGAAAAATAACTAGGGTTGGTAAGAACAATTAACAAGAACTCAAGGCTTTAAACCTTGTTTAATAAATTCACTTAGGAATAAGAGGAATTTACTTGGCATAATTAACCGTTCTTCGTATTTACTTTCTTATATTTGGGAAAATCATAGAAAGGGATAATCTTTATATATTGGGAAATAATAGAGATTCATATAGAGATTAAGTGCATTCGTATAACGATCCATTAGAAGTATATCAAGATCAATACCCATGATCATACACTTTATCTGAAGGGGGCATAACCTTGGTTTCTTTTACCATAAATTACAATCCAAAGAAATTAGTTAGCTATTAGTCATAAACAACCAACTTTTATAAAAATCATCGGATTAAGACATTAGACCTAAATTAAGCGTTCTACGAGTTTAGTAATCTTTTCACACCATATTCCCTGTGGGATTCAACCCCAACCTTGTTGGGTTACTATATTTGACATCGTCTGCTTTACGCTAATTAAAGGTGTAATCTGAGCGTATCACCTGTGTGATGGGGAGCTGACCAGTAATGATAACGCCGATATTTATGCCGGTGACTTCTTCAAATGCTTAACGATAGAGTAGTCTTTTGGTTTCATACGTTGCTAGAAATCTTCAGCTTCTCCTTTGGTTATTGCTCTCTTTTGGGTGTTTTCTTTTCTTGTGGCATTCTGAAAAAGCCTTTTAGGATTGTAACATCTCCCTGAGCGGGTCATGCCTTGAGTCATGGCTGCTTGTACAGTGATTGGCTCTTTGGGGGTAGGTGCAATTTACTGTGTTGTCTGTGCTACCACGAGTGCTGGGACCAAAGTCCTGAATCTCGATATAGCTTTTATGGCTCCCGGTGTTGGGATCAAAACTTTGAAATTGGGGTGCTCCTCGAGTGTGAGGGAGGCTACTATTTGTTTCAGGGTTTCGTCTGCTTTAGGGACCAATGCTCTGCAAGCTTCCCAGTCCTCGTCCCTCTCAATCATATGGACTCCGTTGTTTCCATGGTTGGGTAATGGGTTTGTGTTCACATTGAAGCTCCGATTTCCAAAATGATTTCCCTCTTGTTGATCAGATCCTAGATCTGTGCTTGAGATTTATGCAGTCTTCTCTGCTGTGCCCATTTCCTCCTGAATGGTAGGAAAAAGTGATCAGCCCTGTAGAATCTGTCCTCGACTGTGCTGGTTTTGGAAGGACCTTTTGGATCAGGCCTGCAGCCAATAGCCTCTCGAAGAGCCGAGCCCTAGGCTCGAAAAGTATTGTGAATTCTCTCACTGGCTTTCTCTCGAAAGCAGGATGTGGAGCATTATATGCAGGGTGTAGTGGTTGATTATGGTAGTTCTGGGGTGGTTGATATGCTTGTGGTGGGTTATTTAGTGGTGGGCAGTAGTTTTGTTGGGGCAGTGTTTGGTATACAGGAGCGGACACACGGGCACTAGGCTGAGCCGTGTAAGCTGGTATAGTGGTGGTGAAGCTTGGTTGTGCATAATATACAGGTGTTGAATTATAGGAAGGTGTGGAGTAGTTGTGTGGGAGGACTGCGGTTCTTTTGGGCTTGGGTTTGGAATGTGGGATATGCTAGCCACGTCCTCTTTCTTCTTGCGGAAGATTCCTGCAGTAGCTTGTCCAGATGCAATGTTGAAGACACTGACCATTTTCCCAGATTTGAGACCATCTTCTATGGCCTCTCGCATTTTGACCAACTCAGCAAATGACCTCCCAGCCATGGACAACATTCTGCCGTAGAAAGCAGGGTCGTAGGACCTAATGAACACGGAGACTAGCTCTCTTTCACACATTGGTGGCTGTACCTGGGCTGCCTCGGCCCCCCACCTACTGGCAAACTCTCTATAATTTTTTGTTGACTTCTGTTTGACCTTTTAAAGGAAGTAGCGATCGGGTACTATCTCGACATTAAAGCGAAATCTCTCCATGAAGGATTCTGCCATGTCCTCCCAAGTGAGCCATTGACGCATGTCTTGAGTTGCGAACCACTCAGCGGCTTCCTCAGTCAGACTACGACTGAGTAGTTGCATAATCAAAGGATCATTTTTCTTAACTCCGACTAATTGTTCATAGTAGGACCGAAGGTGTGCCTTGGGATTCCGTGTTCCATTAAACATTTTGAATTTTGGAATTTTGAACCCTTCTGGTAAGTTCAAATCCGGATGCATGCACTGGTCATCATATCTCAGGCCCGTAGCCTTCCTTGTGGACCTGTTGGATTTCTCCAGTAACTCCTCCATCTTCTTTTCCATATCTCTCTCGCTCTTATCCTGTTCGGTCCTCCAGGCCTTCTCAATTTCCTCGTAATTATCTAGCCCTTTATGCCCTAGAGAGGATTCATTTAGAATGTTGGGAGTGAAGAAAGATACTTGGTGGGTGGGATGGTTGAACGAGGCAGTGATGGTCTGCCCAGTTGGTGGGGCTGGAACGCGTACTTAATTTGTCGGATTGATGAATACCGGCTGAGAAACCTGGTAAGAAGGAACTGAATGAGTGGTCCCTGGGATTTGAGTGTATTTTATTGGTGGTGGGGTGCGGTAGGAAGGACCAGCGTGGTTTGGGTTGGTGAAGCTTAATGGAGGTAGGATTGTCCCTGGTGGGTCTATAGGAAAGTGATCGGGTATTGGGGAGCTTAGTGAAGGAAAGGAAGGAGGTGGCCTCCTTTCTTCCATCAAGGCGTCTTTGTCTGCATTGGTTGTCTCATTCCTAGCCACCTTTTCTTAGAGGGCCATGATAGTAGTCAGTAGTGTTGCGATCATATCTTGTTGAGATGATACTTCCTGTGGGTCTTGGATATCTCCATCACGGAGAATGAGCTCATTTCCATTGTCGGGTGTACCAGTCATCTTCTCTTTTCCTTTGTCTGAGAGGGATGCTAACGCGGCTTTGGATTTCGTGAAGTATGCCAGCTTTCGGTACTGCGCTAAGCGGCCTCGTTCTATAAGATAAGAATAACTCAACGGTAGGCAAAGTTATTTACTTGAATATAAATGAAAAAACAAGATATCACACATCGGTATTCAAAGCGCACGTAGCACATAAAAATCATTTATTAAAGCTTGAATATTTTTTGATCCTTTGTTCTAATGGTTTGGATGTTATGGGCCTTTTATGTTTGGGTGGATCTTGGTCCATTGGGCTTTATGGCTAACTTACTTTGGCAAAGCCTTTCCGGTTGCAAAATTTAAACAATTGGGGTGGGGGGTGGGGGGGAGGGGGAATTATAATTTATATATTATATAGGGGTCGAGCCTTACGTAGACTGCCTACGTATCCCACTGGGTAAATTAGGCCCTATCGTAGTTCGTATACAAAAGAAGGATATACATTTTCCCTAAATATCCTTTGGGCTAACCCTAACTAAAGAGATCCCTAGACCAGGCCCGGCTAGGGCTTCCCGCATATCCCTTCATAGGGACGTCAGGTTGGCGCAATTCCTTACAATATTTATGGAGGAGGAGGGGGGGGGGGGGTAAGTTTTTATATGCAAAAATGGGACACCTAATATCTACCAAAAAATATAGCTTCGCTAGTCGCTGTCCTCACGAACTCGCTCTCTCATTTCCCTTTTTTCTCCGTATTGTGGCGGGAGGATGACCAAGATCTCTCCTGTACTGATCTTGTACTCGAGCTCGGGCTTGAATGTATAACACTCTTCTATGCCGTGTCCCATAGCTCCAGTAGGATACAAGAAAAATTTGTTCCTGTTGGGCCCTAATGGCGCGAGCTCATAGGCGGGTTCCACGGGTCTGATCTTTCTCAAAGTAGCTAAAGTTGAGAAGATGCAGGGGTACGATTCCTCGAAGACAGTGAAATCATATCGCCAAATCTGAGTACTAGCGGTGACCCCTTCTCCAGGGATAATAGGGTCATGGACTAGCAGGGTGTGTGGTCCCTACAAAAGCTCAATGATCCTATCATCGATCAAGCTACAAATTCTCTTCCTTAATCCCAGACACTCATTTAGGATATCACCCGCCTGGGTGCGGTGAAATGGGCACCTTTTGTAGGCATACACTAACTCGGACGGTGGCAACCTGGCCCTAGTGGTGCAAGACACTCCTGTGGCGACCATTCTTTCGAATACTTCCTTATAGGTGATGGGCCGTGGCGCCACTTTGAATGGGGAGAAATGGGCTTTAAAGGCTATGCTCCACCAGGTGGGTTCGGAAGGGCCTGCCCTCCCAAAATTCTCCGACACCATAGTAGAGGCCGCAGGTACCAGCATGGGTGAAGGTGCATAGAAGTCAGATCCCTCGTTGGTCGGGGCCTAGTAGTCAGATTCACCATTCATATCATTCTTTTCTTCTTGAAACTCAGGAAACATCTCAAATGGTTCCTTTTCTTCTTCGACCTCTATGTTGATAGGCTCCAATTCTTCTTCCTCCATATCTTGGGGCTCTTCTTCTTTCTCTTTTGGTTCTTCTTCCTCTAGGGGTTCTTCCTCCTCAATGGGTTTGGAGGCTTCCTATTGAGGCTCCAACTCTTCTTGTAGGTCTGATTCCATCACCCATACGTCTGACCTAGCTCCTTGGTTTTTATTCACTCTTTCCGGAGTCCTTTCTCTAGGTGTTACAGGCCTTCTCTCTAAGGGTATGTAATGCAGCACCAACTGTCTCACTTCTTCCAAGACATTCCCATAATATTGCTCTTGGGGTATGCCTTCTGGCTAGTTTCCAACCATTTCCAATAATTTTTCTACCTCCTCAATTTTCTTTCCTATTTTCTGAAGGTGCTTTTCCATTTGTAGTGCCTTATCCCTCAGCATCTCAGTTGTCTCTCCTAAAGTCGGTACTTCCTGCTCTTCTTGATTTGCCATTGTAAGTCAACCTTTTGTGGAGATAAATTCGGGTAAGTTTTAAGCCTTGTGGTTTTTCTTTTGGGTATGTAGTTTAGATCATCGGACCAATTGTACTCAAGCTTTAATATATGATAACACACATAGCCAGTAGGCATGTGAAGCACACAACAAGTATTCATGTAATTTGTAGATATTTATACTACTCGCGTTCTTAAGGCCTTTTTGAGTTAAGGCTCTCTTAATTGCTTGAAACATGTAAGTGCCATTTGTGAAGATGAACCATTGCCCCGAAAAATCATCATTAGTTAACAAATAATAAAAATATCTTCCCCGAAGGGATTACAAAGATGATGAAACCGACACGGGGCTTGATATAAAGTAATAAATCAGCAGGGTCCTCCTCCAACGGCTGATGTCAAGGCTTGGCTTATCTTATCTTGGCCTTCTTGACCCTCCGAAGGGTGGTCTGAATCCGAAGTCGTGCTTGATACATCTCTATCTTGACTATCACTGAGTCCGTTTCTTCTAAAATCTTTGCCAAATGCTCATCTGTGCTTTACAAACATTCCTTCAAACACTCTTCTTCTTGGGCATCGTGAGGAAGTGTGGGCCCTGGGATGGATGCACAGGCCAAGTGTCGCTGTAGCCACTCATAATACTCTGGATCACACCCTGCCTCGTTTTGTTCGGAGCTAAAGTGTCCGGACCCCAACTTACACGACCATTCCATTCCCTGAGAATTGTACCGACGTTCTTGATTTTCTCCTGGGTATACTCGATAATAAATTGCTCGGGGTTCCCCATCTAGGGTATCACTTGTCTTCTACCAAATTGCCTTAAAACTCGAGATGAATAATAAGGACGGGTTCCTCGAGTCCCAACTAATGGTACAAATGGGAAATTTTTGCCTCGAACTTCTATGCTTTCAGAAATGAAGTCAGGGAACATCCATTGGATCCTATCTTCAGTCAACTCTGCAAAGAAATAGCCCCACGCCCCTTTGGACATGTAGCCAAGGTTCGGATAGTAATTTGTAAGGTGGTCTATCCTGTTGTTGTTACTCAGATACTGGACTCCTTCAGCCATGTTGATGTGTTTGATAATCCACCATTGTAGCAATATGTTACACCCTTGGAAGTATCGGAAATGATTCTGGCATTTGTCTAAATCCCGGAAAAGTCCGCCAAAATGATGGGTGCCAGGTCAAAATACTTGGTTTCCTGATCCTTGGTTATACCATAGAAGATAGCATAGTCCAAGTAGATCACTTGGGTGTCTACGGCCAGCGACTCATTCTTCGGGAATGCCACGGTGCCTAGTAGAGTTATGGCAAATGCCAAAGGTCTGACAACTTCCCGTTCTTTTCTACTCTTGAACTCCCTCTGATACAGATTATACGCAGTGACGTCCTTGAACCTCCGTACAGATCCCTAAAGGCTACAGTGGGTCCTTGTGTCCAGGGAGCCTCAGTTAAGGCGAGAAACATGATTTGACCGACGGTGGGCCTCTGTGGGAACAACAGGTTGTGATTTGGCTCGTGTCGTCTCCTTAGACAGGTTCCATGGCTGTCTACTGCATCCCTAATCTCCTTTAGGGTTGGAGTCATCTCGATATCACCAATATGGAACAATATTTCCTTGTCGTCCCAATGGCCGGCTAATACCTCTATCAACTCCGGACGACCCTTCATTGTCACGATAGAGGGTAGATGACCTAAAGTGCAACTAACTGTCCTTCGATGAGCATCACCCAACCATTCCCACCAACCTCTCAATAAATCTGGAGCCTCAGTAACTATGTCAAAACGGATTCTGCATTCCATCTACAAAACAAAACACAATTAAGAGTCCCCCATCCCCATAGGATCAATAGTTCATCACATAGACACAAACATGCTTCCACATAGCATATAAATGAAATGCGGTAGTCTTCGAGTCCTTGGCCATCTGAACACAAGGTAGTCTCTCCTAATGAGATTTAGGTAGGTCTGAGATAGCTAAAGCTCATCTAAGTATAAATGCTTTAGTTCAGTAGGGATTTGGCTTAGCTCTATCCTAGTTTTCACTAGAGTGGGCTTTTCACAAAAGATTGGGAACCCAAGCGGACAACTGGGGCTGAACCGTTAGGGCTGTTGGACGACCGTGAACCAACCTCGCCTCATAACAGTTACAAAAGAAATATATCGATTTTATATTGAAGGAATGACCGCGTGCTCCGTGAAATCGCCTTTGGAACAAACTGTAAAATAAATGCCAGAAGTGGCGGAGTTATGATATAAATGCAATGACAGTTAATAATTGTGGGAAAGTAAACACATAAACAGTTAAAGCAAATATACTCATATTATATTGGAACCCTTATGGTTATAACCTTTAAGTCCCGAGCAGAGCCTCCATCTGTAACGATTCGCATTTCGTGGGCGGGTTAGCACTCGGAGAGCTACTTCAAAATCGTTGGTGCTCTTTTGGACTTTATTTTATAAGAGTCGCCACCTAATTTTTAGGAAATTAGGAAAACTAATTTTGAAGGGTTTATTCATACATTGTGAAAAATATGTCGTAATCCAAAGTTCTAGGTAAGGGTTACGTGATCCCCTAGGGAAGGTGTTAGGCACACTAGTATTAAGGATCCATACTATGCGGTTGACCTTCGAATTCCAATGTATGAGTATTTGCGTGAACTGTTTAATTAGTGTTTTATTCCTGCTTTATAAAGTCTGTCATTTTGCATATCATTTTTGTTACACCCTGTACTTGTGGAGAAGCACTTGTCAAATTTGAGCGTAAGCTTGTTGAACTATGTCTAAGTAAAACAACTTTGGAGTATAAGGGACGAAGCATTATTAAGTAAATTTTATGATTAAAGGATGCATATGAGGAATTACGGAAGGTCCTATAAGAAAATGAGTGGAAGAAGTTGAGTTAGTATGATTTTGAAAAAAGATGAGCGCTACTTTGAACGACAAGAATGAGCCAACTTGGGGAAAGAATATCTTTTAGTATATTAGAAGTTTTGAAGTGAAGCAAAGGCCTAAATTGAAGTTCATGAAGTCTAGTTTTCAACGCAACAAACCGCTCCCGAAAATTTTAGGTCGGTGCCGTTTTAAAATGACCCGCGAGAACATTACAAAAATCGGGTTTTACCTAGCCCATTATGAATGACTATGTTTTCATCCAAACACCCCTAAAACCTTCCCTAACCCCCTAGAACATTCTCCCAACTTCCTCCATAGAATTTTAGCCCATATCAAGTGAAACCCCAGGGATTTAAGCTCGGGAAGAGTATAAGGTCATGTAGTTCTTGTTCTAAACAACGAATCTCGACGAATCAAAGGAAGCTGCCATAGAAAAATAAGATTTCAAGCCCTAACAACTTTGATTGAGGTAAGGATATTCTTTACTATGGGTATTATGAATTGTACCATAGAAATTTAGTTGTTAAAGCTTCATAAAGTCTAGTGATTGGTTGAGAAATTGGGGAAACATCGTGTGGGATGTTTTATTGAGCATATTGATGTTGATGAGGATGTTGTTGATATTGGTGTTGCTATTGTGATTTCGGTCTAGGGATATAAACAAGGGAGATGCTGCCCGAACTTCGGCAGATTCTGAGGGATTTAATTTGAAGGCTTAAGACAAGCATATGACGATAAGCCTAACAATAGTATGAATTCTCTTGGATGTAGATTTACAAGCTTAGAAGGATAAACGTTAAGTAGTTAAGGAGACCAAAAAGGTATGTTAAGGCTGTCCCTTTCTTTCTAAAGGCATGATTCTTTCTTACAAACCTATACGTGTTTTACATAACGTCCTTAGTCCCTAAGATCTAGAAGTTCATGATTCTCAAAGTTCTTATAATGTCAAAGATAGATGTTTTCTATGATGATAATGATGATGATGATGATTCCATTTTCGGAGATTCCAAAGCTTATGGTTTTGATGTTATTATGACATTGTTGAGTTTATTTCATGATCTCCTTGATTCTACTCATTGTTGTTGATCTCACCTTATGTTACTTGTTCCTTCAAGGTGAGATATAACGATGATCATTGTTCCATAAGATAATCAGAGGTTATCAACCTTACGTCACTTCGATAGAGTTGCAGCTTTTAATTGGGCTCTCATGCATGCTACTTATGTTATATATGTATATATGATATGAGAAAAGATGAAGGCGTTATATACGCGTATATTATATGTATATGGGGTATGGAAAAAGGGTGACGACGTTATATACGCATAACCACCTAATCAGTTGGTATACTATGGTATCGTCTCGGATGCGGGATGCCCAGATGCGGGATATATGGTTAAATGGATCGGGCTATTCATTTTGCGGAAACATATATAATGATGATATAATATATTTATGGATCAGGCTGCTCATTCTGCTGCACTATTATGTTATATATGTATGAGAAATATTTTTGTAAAAAGGCTAAGCATGCATGGTATCCGCCTAAGAGGCATTCAAAAGTACAGGTTATCTCTTTATCTCATGTTAAGTTCGACATCTCTTGTTATGTTGTTATTCATGCCTTATATACTGAGTACACTATTTTATCGTGCGTCCTTTCTTGTGGACGCTCGCATTCATACCGCGAGTAGGTAGGGAGACAGATCAGACCCGTAGGTGCTTTATCAGCAGATTCTCAGGAGCACTCCACTTATTTCGGAGATGCAGTTTATTGGTATTACTTTTTGTGTATATACTTATAGCATGGCTTGTCCCCATCTTATGTAGAGTGTTCTTTATAGATATAGACGGATGTGTATGTAGCTAGATGTTCCATAACCATATCAATGCATATTGTGGTATAATATTTTGGCAGCTTTGTCGGCTTGTGATGATGAGTATAATTGTTGAGGATTATATAGAAATGTGACGTTATCTTGTGGCACATGCCCTTACAGATCATGATACCCATGAGCCATCTTTGTGGTCCACCTAGAGATGATTACGAGATGCGTATTTTCAGAGGTGCTCATAGGTTAGTTACGGGTGCCGTCATGGCCTACGGTTGGGTCGTGCCAAAAGTGGTATCGCAGCGATTCGTCTAGGAGTCTCTACGAGCCATGTCCGAGAGTCTTGTTTATGGGTGTGAAGCGCGCCCACTTAAAAACAAGAGGTTGCGAGGATTTAGGAACCATTGACCCTTCCTTCTCATCTTATATCATGCCGTAGAACTAAATTATAGGATGTGATGTCCTTGATTCTAACCCTAAATGTTTTGATTGTGGATAAGCAGTTTATTATGCCTCTATGAGGTAATTGATGAGAATTGAAATTGATACTCCGAAAAGGATGTTTCCTGCCTTACTGATATTGATAGACTTTGATATAAGAACTTGAGCTAGATATTACGGGTAATTGTGATCGCTCTGTGAGGCATTGGATGTGTTTTCTAGGTCGTGTACAGAAATGAGGCAGTAAGAAGTATAGAAGAAACTCTGTCAAAATTTTTACAAATTGAATTGTTTGAATGTCTATGCTATAGAGAGAGAATGAAGGGAAAATGTGACAATCGGATGTTTGGTAAGTTATGATTGAATGAACAATTATGAGACGCTTTCAAAGAGAAGTTTTAGAATGATTTTAATTTAATTTAAGGGAAGAACCTTGGAGGGGAAAAATGATTAGTAATTAAAGGAACTGGAATGAGTTGCATTCAAGATTTCGGAGAATTGAGACTCATTGAAGATATAGGGAAAGTTGACACTAAGAATTTAAATGCAGTATTACGATTTATAGATTGGTGAGTAAGAGATAACGAAAAGATATTGATATGGAAAAGGAAGTTAACGAGTAGGTGAAAGTTTTACTCTAGAAGTTTATATATATACATAAGATCAGGACGGGTTGATGACAATCACATAGACTCGTTTTATCGGACTTTCCTATATGATGTGAGTTTACATTGGGATTCAGAAGTCACTAGTCATTCGACTTCAAGGGGATTCTGAGTATTTGATAGTTGGTACTATTCTGAGAATCATTATGGCCGAGTTACTCCGGATATTAATGATGACCTTGAACTCAAAAATGAGAAATGGTTAGGTAAGTTGGATTACAATTATGATTGTCTTCTGGATTGTTTATATAACTTCTAAATGTGATGTTGCTTGGCCGATGAAGGAAGTAGAGATTGTATCAACCTTAGGAATATGTGGTGTATTTCTAGATAATCCTTATAAGAAGAATTCACCTCAATCTTTTCAGACGGATGTTGTGAAGGTTATTTGATGATAGAGAAATTAGGTGCGATGTCGGTTTATGTGTAAGGAAAGAAGAGAGTGGGCGTACAAGTGAAGATAAAATATCGCAAGAATCGAGTCGGTTGCTGTAGGAAAGTAAAGGATGCGAGGTTGATTATCTTAGACTAAGAGACAGGATACAAGTACGAGTAAAGATTTTTAAGTAAAGTTATATAGCTAGGATTTACAGTTTGGACGTAGAAAGATATGCTAGGAAGACCTACAGATCTGGACATACGAAAAAAAGAATATGAGAAACTAGAATAACCCGAGGGAAATTAGGAGCATATGAGCTTTACAATTAGAATTTCGAAATGATCGCGAGGTATGAGTCTAGTTAGCTGGGCAAAAAGAGAGAGGAGATGTATTAAAGCCACAGATTTAGGACAAAAATCAAATGGCAATGGGATATCTCGCAAGAAAAGGTACTGAAAAGCGAAAAAAAAAGTCACGAGTGGCTACATTGAGTATTATTATACCCTTATGATTGATTTTACGACATGTTAAAAGTATTTATTGTGTTGTATGTAAAAATTGAGGTAGCAAGCACTACAAAGAGAATTAGGATTATGTTTTCTCGGGAATTAAAGTCAGATAGCGGTAACGAGACCAAATATGTAAGCACGAGCATTAGGAAAAAGAAGGTTATGATATCATGAAGGGAAGAGAAACTTGGACAAGGAAAACATATACCCATTAAGGATTAGGTAATATATGTGAGGAAAAGGTTAGGATGAAAGCAGCAAAGCAGACAATGGGATCAAATTTAAATAAATCAACGGGAGATAGAGTAATGTTGTACATGACAAATGATGAACGTGAGGACCCCGGAACCAACCGATACGTCTTTATGACCAGAACCAAGAAGTTTGTAAATAATGGACAAAGGTGTATCCTTGAGAAGAAATAAACAAGTCTTGTGAGAGTGACGAGGAAATTTTAAACTCTTCAGATTTAACCAGGAGAATGGATGTGAACCCGTGATTGGTACACCTATTTAAGGGAAGCAAGTAACCCAAGAAGAGATTTTCAGCGTCAAAAGGGATTCGCACTCGTAACGAAACACTCCAAAGTCTCCTAAGCTAAGAGTAAAGAGTGACTAATGGAAACAAGCATTTTACAAGTAAAAGAAAACAAAAGACACTATGAGGACTAAAGGAAGGAGCAGGTGTCAACGATATGGTTAAAGGGAATTATGTGGCCGCCAACAACAAAGAGAAGGTTAATGAGTCATTAGGCTTGGCCAAAGGAAAACAAATTTAAATTATAAGACAATGGTTGTGTGAAATATGCAAAGATACGATCATGAAGAAAATCGAGAAAATTTGAGAGATATATATGTGTACAAGTTATAGCATCATAAAGGAAGATGAAGACTCGACGAAAGAAGAAAGGAAAGGGTGTACTTTGTGAGGATTTCATGGTAAAAACAAGAACCGATAGAACACTAGAAGTACTATGATGCATGGCTGTGATGCAAACAAGTAGTTAAGAAGAATTATGGGACAAAATGAGCTAAGCTAATGAAAGGACGAGTAGTGAGGATGGATGGTGTGGAGTATCAACTTTTAATGGTATAATATAGACATAAATCGGAATTGGAAACCTAGAGCAAGGAGAATTTCAAGGATATTAAGAAGGTAGTCGTGAAGGAAGACTAGAGCTAAAGGGGCATGGTATAGTTGGACACTCAATAAGGGGCCTAATGAATTCCGATGTCCCCATTAATTCATTAGCCTAGGCGACTACTAGTCATGAAAGGTAGAAGTGAAAAGTCAATAAAGAAGGCATCTGAATTGTATCCGATATGTATTAGCATTTTGATTTGATACAAGAACTCAAAAGGGGAAATAAGTTAAACCTTGCGATGAAAAGAACTCCGGTATTATATGGAATAGAGGAGTTGAAGGATTGCTAAGGTCAGTCAGATGACTATCAAGGACGGTTAACACTCGAAGGTTACTGGTATATAAGAACTTCCTTTAAAATGGGGGAAGAACAAATTCAATTCTAAGATAAACTACAATATTCCCAAACTCAAAAGAGGGAAATATACTAGATTGAAAGAGCCAAAATTCGAGATGAACTGATGTGTCAAGAATGTGCTAAAGAAAAGTGAGAATGGATTAAATGCAAGTATATCATGAGACAAATATAGAAAGGAGAATAAGTTCCGCCAATGTGATACGTTGTATTCCAGACTATGACTCAAATCACTAACTCTGAAGAAATTTTAGGTACATTTAGATATGCAGTAAAGTACTCCAAGGGGTAACGATAACGACCCGTCCGGTCGTTATTTAATGTTTCGTGAATCCATGCCCAATCTAGGTCAAGGATTGTAACTAATAAGTCCCATAATGTGTTTTAAGGGTTAAGAGTGGGAAAAATCAATTTCGAAAAGAATTGGAAATTTTGGGCCAGGGAAGTGAAGGGGACCACTATCGCGGTCAGTGGACCGCCATAGCGACCACCACAGCGGTCCACGCGGGACAGTATCCCGAATTTGGCTACTTAGTCTATTTTTCTCTCCTTTTTCAACACTCTCAAGGGCTGCTCCAAGGGTTCCTTATGAAAGAAAAACCATTGACCCCAAGAAAAAGAAACCCTTCTAATTTCCTTCCTACCTTTTCCTACGAATATTATCGCTCATGGATTCAGATGAAGGCTAAGAAGATGAGAAATTCATGGAAAATGAAATATCTTTCCGTCAAAGAGGTAGGTTATGGTTTACTTTAGTTAGACTTTGATTAGCGAATCGTATGTACATTTAGAGTTGACGGGAGAATGCATATTTAGGTCTTCGGACATGGAGTTTGGATGAACGGACTTGTTAATGTGAATAAACTATGGTGTAAATGATGGCTATAATAATAATGATTTAGCTTTAATAGAAAGTGTTGTTGTGGCTGAGGAGTTACCTCGTGTTTACTTTACGCAACCCTAGAAGGGGTGATTTCCGTCTGTATATCCGATTTTGTTGAATGTTCATATGGTTGTTTCTTTGAAAATAAGAGGTCTGTATTGAAAGAATTGTATTGACTTGGGCAGGTAGTACGCCCATCAAAGGCAGGAATTATGATTGTTTGAAATATCGCATAGTTGCATTGCATTGCATGGTCTAGGCGAAAATATAGGCAGCAGGCAAGGCTGAGTATGGGCCTTGTGTTATTGGGCCTTATGGCCATTGAGTTGAGTATGTGAAATACATATATGTATATGATTTGGATCCGCGTACGAGGTTCGTTTCGAAGAGGAGGTTTGTACTCGAGTCCGAGGAGTGGATCCAGAACGAGTAGTACATGGACACCATGGGTCACCTGCAGGTCATGGCTACTGAGTAAAGATATCAAGTAGCATGTGTGTAGAGTGTGTTTAGGCCCTTACATTGCATTTGCATTACTCTACATCTCATAATTCTATGACTAATAGGTGTGTACTACTGCCGTTAATATTGCTTATTCTTTCCATGCTTATAGTTGAGAGTCTGGGTGGAGAGGGGGTTACGCAAGACAAGGGTAGTGTTGGATGTCCGATAGTGATTTATATTCGTAGATGCATTCTATTATGGTAAGAAATTTGAGTAAGTGAACCTACTCAACAAAAAGGGTAAAAGTTACAGTATACGATGAGCTGGGAGATAAGAGTTACTAGGTTGGATGAAGGAAGGGAATGGTTGTGATTTAGTAATATACCTTATATTTTAGAGATAAAAGGAGTGAACTCCGATAGCGAAAAGGTAAGGGGCGATACTGTAATAGCTTTTATTTAGAATCTGAAGTTTCATTGACTTATCTGCTTATCTTATTGACTTTATATTGTATTGCGTGAACTAATCTTAGTCGACCTATGATGCTTATCAGTACGTATGGTGTACTGATACTACTCTTGCTATGCCCTTTCTGGGTGTAGATGTGTTGTAGGTCTTAGCGGAAGTTTCGCCATGTGGATTTACCGGACATTCTCCTACAGCTTCGCCTATATCACTCCCGGCAGAGGCTGTATCATTATTTTGTCTTCCTATATTTTAGGAGCTCTTGTACCTGTCTAGACTAGATCCTGGGAATTTCTTTCGAATTTTTATTGTACTTGAAACGAGTCTGTAAGAATGTCTACTTTAAATTTTGTAATTCTCAAAGATGGTTGTCGTATGTTTTTAAAGGTTGAGTTATTTGGTAAGGATTCGCCTACTAGGTTAGTAATGTGGTAGGTACCAGCACGACTCGGGGGGTTGGGTCGTGACAGTGGTTCGTCTACTAGGTTAGTAATGTGGTAGGTGCCCGCATGACTTGGGGGTTTGGGTCATGACAAACAGAAGGAGTAAGAAAGGTTGCATGTGACTAGGGATAAGTATAAGGGACAATCGGGACTACTAAAAAAAACTTCTAGCACTAGAAGAGATGAAAGCTTTAATAGAGGAATATTTATAAGAAGCTCATTAATCTTCAAAGGAAAGGAAGATAGTGTGCCTATGGATAGCAGGATAACAGTACTGCCAAAGATTAGGGAGTGCCTCGTAAGTCATGAAATTCCAAGTCGCCGGTTTTATCAATTGTGAGAGTGTATGACATAGAACCATATAAACAATCACCATGATGAAATGGCCAACAGAATGGTGTAAGGACGACGATAAGGAGCCGAAGAAAATGGAGGTTAGTTTATATCTCAATTAGTCACCGGTATAAGAGAGCCAAGGACTTAAGGAGGGAAGCATACTCGTATTGAAAGGAAATTAGGATTAAGTAGGATTTTATCTTAGTTCCATGTTCATGAGTTTATTTTGTAATTATGTTAAAATTGAGAAGAGGAAATTGGAGGAAAAGTTCAAATATGAATATGATGATATTGTAAGGAATTAAGGGGTCGAACCCCGGAATTAAAAGGAGATGATATGGTATGTATATAAGGTCGACTAGTAAAAAAAGGGATAATCTAAAATAGCACCAGAGAAGTAAGCAAGGAAAGGTGCCATAACTGAACAAGAGAGTTTGTCTACTAGTAGAGAAATAAAGAGCAAGTAAAAAGGATACAACAATTAAGGAATACTTGCAAGGTCGGCGGAGAGCTGTAGTGATCATGATCCAAGACCATCTAAATGATTATAAGACGATAGCTGGATATCAGTTGACCACCGGTTACATACATGAGGATATGAAACTAATGGATGAGTTCGACAGAGAGTTAAGGGAACATGAAAGAAGACTGATGAGCTCATATTATAAGAGTATGAAGATCAAGGCCTAAAGGAGGACAACCATTTTAAGAAATCAATGATAACATCGTAAGCTCGCAAGCTACAACATTCGAGGATGAGTTTTTTTAAAGGGGAAGGATGTTACACCCTGTACTTGCAGAGAAGCACTTATCAAATTTGAGCGTAAGTATGTTGAACTATGGCTAAGTAAAATAACTTTGGAGTATAAGGGACGAAGCATTATTAAGTACATTTTATGAGTAAAGGATGCATATGAGGAATTATGGAAGGTCCTATAAGGAAATGAGTGGAAGAAGTTGAGTTAATATGACTTTGGAAGAAGATGAGCGCCACTTTGAACGACAAGAATGAGCCAACTTGGGGAAAGAATATCTTTTAGTATATGAGGAGTTTTGAAGTAAAGCAAAATCCTAAATTGAAGTTTATGAAGCCTAGTTTGCAACGCAATAAATCGCTCATCGATACGACGTCAGAGTAGAGAACTATGGACGTTAAAATTCAGTCTAGCAGAGCAGAAATGCGTAGCTACAGTGCGCGACATGCGCGATACAGTACCCGAACATTCTAAGCGATGCCAACCGACCCTAAAACATTATAAAAGGGGTTTTACCCCTTATCTTTTCATCCAAACACCCCTAAAACCTTCCCAAACCTCCTAGAACATTCTCCCAACTTCCTCCATAGAATTTTAGCCCAAATCAAGTGAAACCCCAGGGATTTAGGCTCGGGAAGCGTATAAGGTCTTGTAGTTCTTGTTCTAAACAACGAATCTCGACAAATTAAAGGATTCCGCTGAAGATAAATAAGATTTCAAGCCCTACCAACCTTGATTGAGGTAAGGGTATTCTTTACTATGGGTATTATGAATTGTACCATGGAAATTTAGTTGTTAAAGCTTTGTAAAGTCTAGTGATTGGTTGAGAAATTGGGGAAACATCATGTGGGATGTTATATTGAGCATATTAATGTTGATGATGATGTTGTTGATATTGGTGTTGCTATTGTTGTTGTTTTGTTGGTATTGTGATTTCGGGCTAGGGATATAAACAGAGGAGATGTTGCCCGAATTTCGGCAGATTCTAAGGGGATTTAATTTGAAGGCTTAAGACAAGAATATGAAGATAAGCCTATCAATAGTATGAATTATCTTGGGTGTAGATTTACAAGCTTTGAAGGATAAGCGTTAAGTAGTTAAGGAGACTAAAAAGGTATGTTAAGGCTGTCCCTTTCTTTCTAAAGGCATGATTCTTTCTTACAAACCTATATGTGTTTTCCATAACGTCTTTAGTACCTGAAAGCTAGAAGTTCATGATTCTCAAAGTTCTTATGATGTCAAAGATAGATGTTTTCTATGATGATAATGATGATGATGATGATTCCATTTTTTTAGATTCCAAAGCTTATGGTTTTGATGTTATTATGAGATTGTTGATTTTATTTCATGATCTCCTTGATTCTACTCATTGTTGTTGATCTCACCTTATGTTACTTATTCCTTCAAGGTGAGATATAACGATGATGATTGTTCCATACGATAATAGGAGGTTACCGACCTTATGTCACTCCGATAGAGTTGCAGCTTTTAATTGGGCTCTCATGCATGCTACTTATGTTATATATGTATATATGATATGAGAAAATATGACGGCCTTATATACGCATATATTATATGTATATGGGGTATGGGAAAAGGGTGACGGCGTTATATACGCATAACCACATGATCAGTTGGTATACTATGATATCGTCCCGGATGCGGGACGCCCGAACGCAGGATATATGGTTAAATGGATCGGGTCTTTCATTCTGCGGCAACATATATAATGATGATATAATAAATTTATGGATCAGGCTGTACGTTCCGTAGTACTATTATGTTATATATGTATGAGAAATGTTTTTGTGAAAAGGCTAAGCATGCATGGCATCCACCTAAGAGGCATTCAGAAGTATATGTTATCTCTTTATCTCATATTAAGTTCCACATCTCTTGTTATGTTATTATTCATGCCTTATATACTCGGTACATTATTTGTGTCTTGACGTCCTTTCTTGTGGACGCTGCGCTCATACCGCACAGTAGGCGGTAGATCTGATCAAACCGTAGGTGCTTTATCGGCCATTCTCAAAAGCCTCCACTTATTTCGGAGCTAGCATTGGTATTACTCTTTGTGTATATACTTTGGCATGGCGGAGTCTTGCCTCGTCTTTATGGATTCCTGTGTTCTATATAGAGGCTCGTAGAAAGATGTATGTAGCTAGATGTTCCATAACTTTATCAGTGCATATTGTGGTATAATATTTTGGCAGCCTTGTCAGCTTGTGATGATGAGTATAATTGTTAAGGATTATATAGAAATTTGTCGTTATCTTGTTGCATATGCCTTTACAGACCATGATACCCGTGAGCCATCTTTGTGGTCCACCTAGGGATGATTGCGAGAGGAATATTCAGAGGTGCTCGGAAGGTTAGTTTTGGGTGCCCGTCATGGCCCTCTGATTGGGTCGTGACAATTTTTTCTTAAAATAAATTGAGTATATCCCCTTTACATATAAGGTATTTAGGTTTGGATTTATAATATCAGGATATAACTAGTTCCTTTTATATATAAGGATAGTAGTAGTTTTATAAAGAAAAAAAAGGTTCATTTAAAGTGTGGAATGAATGGGTTTTGTTGATGCTTGACTCATACATGGTTCGGGTTAATCCGTTTAATACGTCTTCAGAATGTCCTTATCTAAAACTTTTATGTCTACAAATGATTTATACGGATTTTAATTTATATGTAAGAAGTCTTTACATAACCAAAAGTAACCTTTTCTTTATCCTTGTATTAAACTTAAGACCTAATACTTGTAATAAAAAGATTGTGCTTTCACGTGGCTTGGCCCGAATTTATTTCTGAAAATTGATTAAGTGTCTGGATGTATTGATTTTTCTTCGGCCTTGGCCCAAAATTTCAATTTTTCTATTACTGGGCTCAGCCCAAAATAGTCCTTCCTCTTTTTTCTGAAAATTTTGTTAAGTGGGGTTTTAAAAAATGCAGTTTTAATCGGGCCTTAGCCCCAAAAATTCTCATTTTTTCCACTGGGCTTAGTCCATAAAAAGACTTTTGTTTGGTGTATGAATACACTATGTATATATATACAAATTGAAATCATTTTTTTTACGCTTGGGCTTAGTCCACAAAGAAATCTTTAGGAAACCGAGTTTTAAAGGAAATGCTTCTTTTGGATTTAAAAACGTCAATTTGGATTTTTCTGTAAGAAGATGGTAACAACATTTCATAATGATGTAATCCCTTTTTATCCTCTTTCGATTTATTTACCTAGCCATTTTTACTTTCAAAATCGTTTATACTAAGCTCGAGTTTGAAAATCGTGTAGGGACCTAAAGTCGAACTAAATGGCATAGGCACCATTGTCCTAAGACTAATAGTTCATGAACATAATGATTCCAATAATATACATGAATTTTACAACTTTACAGCTAAGGGAACAATCAGTTGCATGCAATAAAAAAGCATAAGTAAGGAAAAAGGGAAGACTAGGGGTGTACCAAGCCCCTAGGTGGCCATTTTCACCCATTGTTGGGCCTTCTTTGCATCCTTAAAAATATTAGCTTCCATTTCATTTCTTGAACTCAATTATCTTTAAAAGAATTTTCCTATCGGTCCTTTGGCCCAATAGGTTGGCTGGACTCGGCCCGAGTGGCCATGCAGTGATGAGCAAAAAGGGGGAAAATAAAAGGAACCCGGTTAGTTTATAATTTTTTTGAACTTATCACATACGTAGATACAAGAGCACATATATCAAATTCATTCAAGGGTCATGCAATTAATATAGATGCATAAATACTCTAAAACTTTAATAGTAGGGATTTAGGTAATAGGAGGGGAAAGTCGTCACCCCGTCACTTATTCCTGATGCCGCACAAGATCCAAGAGGTTTAATGAACCTCTAGCATGGCAGGACACCAGGGGAAGGTTGAAGACCAAACCCCAAAAGCTACCTTAGTTTCCCATCCAATATAGCCATAAGTAGAACAGAATTCCATATTCATACATGGGTTTGGTATAGACAGAAACAGTTTTGGTGTATGCAATCATAACATAATCAGGAGTATACAAAACAAATAGTCTTAGGATAGACAGAAACAAGTGATAACATGTGGAGGAAATATAACTAGAAGCAAAGTGAGAGCACACAGACATGGCCTAGATAGCAACAAACTGTAGGTCTAATGCTCATGGGATAGCACAGGGTAATATTCATTATGGTAACAACAATAAAAAGGGACACATGTAGGATTCATACACAACCAGGCAAACATCCACATAGACTAAACTCAGGTTTCCCTGAACTCAAGTGAACATATGCAAGACAGGAGGCCATGCAGAAATGATAATTTGTACTTTGAGTGATCATGACATGGGCAGGGCCAAACAGTTAGGACCAGATTTCTTTGGTTCAAGTAAATATATACAGAAAGTGTAGCACACAAATGAGTAACTGTTGTTTCAACAGCCATGGCACCGGTATAAATAGATTACAAACAGGTCCAAGTGTGTGAGGAAGATGCAGGACTCCTTTTTAACATTGGCAGTCCAGTTGTTAAATGGTGACAATCTGTTTTTTTGACATTTTTAACTAAGTTTTATACTTCTTTTGAGTTCTTTCCTATCTGTGTCTAAGCTAGGCACATGTGCACCCAGATTCTCTAGTTAAATATAACCAGTTATTCTTTATGATAGTTTGTTTACAATCTAAGTCCCCTTAAAGTTTGTTTACAATCTAAGTCCCCTTAGGTCTAATGACAGTACTTATATGGTCCCAAGGTCTTCATATGGTAAGCATGATCCCAAAAATCATAGAAGTGCCTTGGTATTCTTTATATGGAGGGGAGGTGTTATGAACCCAACCATTGCTTTGATTCTCCCTTATCCCTCTCCTCAGAACATCTTTTAAAAGGACCTTTCTAAGCCATGTGACTTTTAGCTTAGCTATAGTCCTCAGGAGTCATATGAGGTCTGTCTCGTAAGCTATTCACAACTAGGTGTTGCCCAAATACGGATATCAATACTCACAAAACGGACAAGGCTATTTAGGTATAAATAAGGACCATTCTTTGTTATCGAGCCTAATTAAGCTTGTTGACACAAGATTTTTGACCTCTCATAATTTATTTTGACTACTTAGAGTCCTTGGATAATAAATAAAATAATTTGCACACTCACGAGAGGACACCGGATGATTTTTGCATAAGTATTCAGGCCAATGCTTTACTTCTATAAATTAATAAGGGAACCTTCAAGGCTTTATTAATAAAAAATTTATCAGCATTTTTACAACATTTTACAGTATTTTCTATAATTCACCAGCAACAGATATATTTCAAACAATTGTTCATTTAATTCAGAAAAATCAAGAAAATTAGATAAAAGGGGATTTATTTATTTATTTATTTTATATCCAAGGAATTTGAGTAATTAAAAGAATTTACCACTTTTACCCCTCAAGCTTTGAATCATTACTATATATGCATGTTTGTGCCAATTTTAGGAAAATTGTTTAACATTATGATTTTTAGCCTAATTGTTTTTATTTTGCATAAATGACCACCTCACAATTATCCAACTCATGGTTCAATACGGTACTGGGTCAATTTTAAATTACGTATTAATAGCCTTAATTGAAATGTCGAAGCCATAGGCGTGCATTAATTAAGGACGTTAATCTGAAGCCGATCTTAATTGGTTAAATTAAATACAAAAACATGGCTACATTTGCAATTAATTAATTGCAAGGATATTTCGAAATTTAAATTTCAAAGAT